>NW_027125615.1:0-69962 GCF_004936735.1 Cryptosporidium sp. chipmunk genotype I
CCAATAGTTATTTACTTAATCTGAAATCTTTAACGTATAAAGATGGCCAACTCAAGTGATGAAGAAATCAGTATAAGTGTGAAATTGTTGAATGGTGATATAATTAAAGTTCCAGGAAAAATTGATACGAAAAAAACTTCAGTCTTGAAACTCAAGGAAATCATCAGCAATATTTGTAACATTCCAATTTTTGAAATAAGACTTGTTTGGAAAGACAAAATACTTTCAAATAATGCTTTATTAAGTAGTTATGGAATTGAAGACAATAGCACTTTAATTCTTGCACGTTCTCCATCAAGAAGCTCGAACTCATCTTCGCAAAGATCTGGAGTCAGTTCTAACTCAAGCTCTAGTATACAACCGGAGTCTGGAGGATTATTTACTGATTCGACTACAGATGACTTCCTTTCCTCAGCTTTAGCATCTCCCTGGATGCAAAGTATACTTAATGACCCGGAAATATTTAGAGTGATGTTAGATTCGAACCCACAACTTAAAGCTTTAAGAGAGCAGAACCCCGAGCTTAATCACATTTTTAACGACCCCCAATTTCTGCAAATGTCTGTGGACGTTTTGAAGAATCCAGAACTCATGAAGGAAATGATGAGGAATTCTGATAGGGCAATTAGCAATATAGAAAGTATCCCTGGAGGATTTAGTGCACTTAAAAGAATGTACCATACTGTCCAAGAACCAATGTGGGATGCTGCAATGTATAACCCAAACACTAGTAAGGCAAACACTTACAACCAGTATAGTATAGATAAGAGCTCCGGACCAAACTCGGAAGCCCTACCAAACCCATGGAGTACTAATAAGGATTCCGTTAATAATAGTGGTAATAGTAATGGCAATAATATCGGTTCATCTTCTCCGGTTGACATTTTCGGAAGCTTAGGTCAAGACGTTTCTGGAAGAAGACAATCACCACTGAATATGTTTCCTTTTAACTTTGGAGTCGGAAACCCTGCCAATAACTTGAGTGGTGGCAATTCTAATAGTAATAGTAGCATCAATGACAACTTGTTGCTACCTGGATTTGCAGGTCTTGGTAACTTTGGCAGTATTCCCAATTTTGGAAATCTAGCAAATTTGGGGATATTGAACCCCAATATAAGACAAAATAATGTTTCGGAGTCCGGTACAAGTACAAGTGATACTAATAATAATAATAATAACTCCCAAACAACCCCTCAACTTCCCAATCTGATGAATTTGTATTCTCCATTCACTGCCGGTAATCCAAATACAATTCAAACTGTTATCGATGCAATGAGAAGCATGGACATAAATAATGGAAGTGATACATTTCAAAATCAAATTAATGCTTTGCTTGGTAATGGAGGTACTAATACCAATAATGGAAATTTCTCTCAAGGCCCTGGCAATGCAAATTTTGGCAACTTTCTCAATATGATAAATGCAGGGAATTCTCCTATACTAACCAACGAATCAGGAAACCGAGTTAATATAAATAACCAAGCTGACGTCTCTAATAATGGAAATGATAATGGAGGACAAAATTATAATTACCAGCTTGAAGTTCTTTCCAATATGGGATTCACGGATACTGAGGCGTGCATTAAAGCCCTTACTGAATCTGATGGAAGTATTAACAGAGCAATAGATAAGCTTCTCAATCCAAACTAATTCTTATATATTACTCTTTAATCTTACCATTCAAATCATCTTCCCATTTCACCACCACCCTGAATTTTGTGTGTTGATTCATTTCTTAACCTTTACTTAAATTACCATTGACCATGTATTTATTCTATTTCTCCCTCTGCTTACTTAATCTTTCTTTTAGGACTCACAAAACCTCGAGGCATACGCTGACACCACACTGGCGCGCAATCGGTGCCGCCATTACATGTAATTTCCATAAATCTATTTTTCTTTAAATGAATTAGTTGAACTAGTGATACTGAATGAGAATTTACTTGCAAATATTTATCCTGAGAATTAATTAAATCTTTGTGAGTAATGACTTAAAGCAGACTATATTTTTTGAAAAAAAGCCTTTTTTCCTGCCAAAAATTGGGAATAGGCTAAAATTAATTCTAACCACAAAGATAAATATCTTTTAAGAAAGCTGATTTCCATTAATTATTAACTTAATAAGTTCAAGGAAAACTTGTATCTGATATGTTTAGAGAAACAAGTGTATATTCAAATTCTACCAAATATACCGTGCAGATTTGTTTTGACCAACCATATTATTACAGTTCTGAGAAAATAAGATGTAACTTAAAAGTATTTTATGAAAGGTTTGACCAATATAATGAAAATCTGGAAGGCTATGAACTCCTTGATTATATTACTATCCAACTCTTTGGTTATGCTTCATTTTCAAACGAGTTATTAAATTTTATAAATTCAAATAGCCATTTCTCTGCATCATCAACAGCTTCTCCATCTTCAATAAATCAGTTTATTTCTAATATATTTAGTTTAACTTCAAGACTTGACCGGCTTGGAATAGCTGCAAAACAGAGTAGCCAAAAAAACAAACCTATTTTCGTGAGTAACCCATATATATTAGTCAGCGATGTAAAGATTTCTAAATCAAAGGATGAAATTGGAACCTTCATGTATACTTGTTTTCTACCTCCATTTATTCCTCCAACCTTTACAGGAAAGCTCATTTCTTTTAATTACACCGCCTTAGTTACTATAGGAATCAATAACAAGATGAAGCTGGAAAGACCAAGCCATTTATTTGACTTTATTCAAACAGCAGGTGTAACAAACCAAGATCTAAGAAACAAGTCTTTGAGGAATTCCATTCCAACTATTCAAAAAAAGCTCAAGTTTGATATAAAATGTTTAGGGCCTCACCCAAGATCTTCAGGACTTATTTTTTCCCCAATTAAAAGATCTGGGATATACCATCCAATTACTGCATTAAACAATAACTATTATCATTCAATTCTTGTTGATGATTTTAATTCTGTAATAACTAACTCTTCTGAGAAAATTCCCTCCATTGAAGCAACTACTTCTTATAGAAATATCTGTGAAGTCTCTGAGATTGAGTTCTTAAGTGCATCTGGAAATAACCCCAAACTTATCTTGGACCACCTAAACAGTAAATTCCAAAGAAAATCTCTTTATTTAAAGGCAATACAATCTCAAAATGAATTCAGCATTCCAAAAATGAGATTCTTTGAGCTCCATGACAATATTGATATTTACTCGTGTTTGAATACCTGCCCAAAATCTCTTCTTGAAGTTTACTGGGAAAATGAAGTCACTATTATTCATTCACCTGGAAACCTAAGAACTGAACAAATCCTTCATTCAGACTCTCACCCTTTCAAAAGCTTCAATAATAGTGAAATCCTTAACATTAATTACAAAAATGAATTAGTTGCAATATGCAGAATTTCTAATTCTAATTCATGGTCATCTTCAAACCCAATAATTATTCACTTTGATCTCTTCAAATCATACTGGAAGACTCAAGAAATTCATATTAAACTCAAAAGAATTGAAATAATTCGTCAGAACTCTCAAGATCTTAACGGTATACAAAATCAGATTATCGTTTATAGTTACAAAAAATGCACGCTCTGGGATTTGGAGTTTTCTCACCAAATTAACCCCCTCTCGTCTTTTTTAATTCAATCTATGGACTCTGATATATTCTATGTCTACTACCAGCTCTCATTTGACTTCTTTGTATATAATACCGAAAAGAAGCTTAAACAAATTAATTATTTAGATGTTAATAGATTCCCAAACTTAATCAAGCTATCTTGGAACTCATCTCCAATTAATTATTATGGTCAATCCCAGAAACTTTTAATCCAAAGTACTGATAAAATTGACAGTTTATCAAATATAAGCTCCTACTTCCATCCTTTGTTTTCCATTCTTCCAAATAATAATGTATACGTATCAAAATCAATTGAATTTTAGTTATGCTTACATTTTTTAAATTTAATTCTAACTATTTAATTTATTCCAATATTATTTTCTCTTTATTTATTTTGAAATATTTAATTAATTTTGTTTTTTTAGATTTAGTCTGTAATTAACCTCGCTGAGCATACCCACAAATTGCGGGGAATCTCTGGCATCCTTATTTTTGAAAATGTCAATTTTAAAAAAATACTATTTGGCTGAATTAATTTCTGAGACTTGCAAGTGATGAAGCCTAATACTTAACTCTTGAACTAATATGATGAATGTTTGGTCCCTTAAACGCCTTTCCTCCACTACGGGAAGTACTATTACTTCAAGTTCAAATAGTATCGGGTATTTTGCATATAGTATCAACTCAAAAATAATAATATTTGATATGAACTCGATGATCGATGGGAATAATGGTAACTTCATGCTTAGATCTAATACTTTCAACAGGTTTATTATCGATATTCAAGGTGAAACCAAAAACATACGGCCCTGGAAAGACTTCAGGCCAAGTAGGCCCCAAGATTATAATGCCATTTCAGAAATGTTCTATAAGGTTGGAGTCAAATCTGCATTCGTAAATGACCTTCAATGGGGTCCATATACCCAAAATAGGTGGTCAGTGCTTTTTTCTTCCTTAAACAATGGAATAGTTCACATATGGCTTGTTCCAAACATTGATTCATACTCACTTCCAAACTACTCTCCAACACCTTGTTTTGAGCTATTGGATTTATTATATAGTAGTATAATAAATGAGACAAATATTGGATTGCTTGAGTTTGATTTTGATACTATGAAGGCTGTTAAGGGAGAAATATCTCAAAGTTTTTGCTTAGATCTTATGTTAAATACAGATTCCCCTATTGCTCATTCTTGTGTATTATCAGTTCAAAGAAGTGAAATATCTCTTAGATGTAATGGAATAATTCTTTTTTCAGCTTGCTGGAATGAGTTTCTTGTGGTTTATGCATTTGAGATATGTGAAAGCCCTAAAGAAAGTTGTAGAGACAGCATTAGCAGAATTCTGAGTAAAGAGCAGGAAGATTTATCTGCCTCGTTCCCGATTGTCCCGAAAGTTAGCTGCAGACCTTTGATTCTAACTAAAATTCCAGGTAAAATGGTGGAAGAAATAGTAACAAGTTGTTTAATTAGTGAATTTTGGTCTTTGGGAAAAGATTTATTCTTTGAGATTTATACCGGTTCTTCTGAAGGGAAAATCCATATATTTAAGTTTTCCATGTTGGAAGAATCTGGAAATATTAAATGCTTGGGGTATAATTTAATCAAAAAAAGCTATCCCAGTGTTCCAATTACCAAGTTATGTTACAAATCTGTCTCGAAAATTGGCTATGGAAAAGAGCACATGCTTCTTGCTTCCGAAGGTACAAACGTCTTTTTGGGGAAGGTTAATATTGAAAGCATGAGCTGTGAAATCCTCAAACCAAATATTCGTAGCCCTGAGGTATGTCACCAAATGCCTATTAGAACTGCAAAGTACATGGAGGATATAATATACAAAGGGGAGATATTTGAAACGGCTTTCTTGACTGTAGATCAAAGCGGCCTTGGAATTCTCCATCTTTTAGATCTGAAAAACAAATCATTCAGTTCATTCCAGGTTTTCACAATGGAAAAGCTAAGTAATGCCCCATCCGTTTTCCCAAATTTGGACCAAAGTTCAGATAACTCTAATTATGATTTAGAAAGTTATAATCAAAACTTAAACAAGAGCTTTTCTCTGGAAAGCTTGCAAAACGTCCCCTCGAGCATAAAGTCAATGAAAGATTCCAACAATGACTTTAAATTGATTTCTTTTGAGAACCCTTTAGTACCTGGACAGTTTTACAGCTTCAAGAAAAAAAGTCTCCATAATTTTTCCGTTGCTGTAATTAACTCTGCAGCTTTAAACACGATTCGTCTGATTATAGTCTTCAACAATTTCTCCCCAATGGACCACATCTGTAACAGAATTTTAAGCCACTTCATCCATACAGAATCTCTAATTAATATTTACTCTTGTCTGAAGGACGGGAAATGCCTGGAAACACTTTCCAGAGCGATTTCTCAAACATTCACGTTGAACGACATTAGACTTGTTCTTGCAGGCCCTTTAACTATGAACAAGATTCCTCTTTTGGAAGAGATGGATGAAAGTTTATCAGAAAGCCATGAGGACCCTATTCAAACTAAGGATTCCAATATCAGAAATGAAGACGATAACCCAGCCAAGAATACTGATAAGAAGATGAGTTCGTTTTTAAACTTCAAACTTGGAGAAAAACTTAGTTTGAAGATTGAAAATGAATCTACTGATGAAAATGCAGATGATGTTATGGATGTATTTCTCTCCATATTCTACGAAATAATACCTTCGGAACTGATTAAAGAAGCGATTTCTTATAACTTAGTTGATGATGAGTTTCCAGAAGATATTATTGGTTTTTTTCAAATCTCCAAACCTGTCTTTTCCAACTTAATTCTGCTGGTTCTCTGCTATATTATTGAAATTGAGCCGTTTATACCAAAGTCTTTGGAATACGTTGTCATAAGTTGCAGGGACGAAAGTAGCAGTTTTGAAACCCTTATTAAGACCCTAAACCAAGCAGTATCCTACTCTGGTTTCCATAATAAAGAGATTAGGAATTCTAATTTGAGCAAAGAATCCATTTTATCTCTGCTTTTTAAAATCATGTACCTGGTTAGAATCCTAAACTCACTGAGGTGTTTGGTGCTCTTGCTATACTCTCGTTCCAACGAAGTAGTAGACTCCCTGGTAATAGGACGTGAGGAGCAGATATCCAGATATTTAGTCAAGCTTCAGTACTACATCCAACTTCAAATAACTCAAGTCTATCAGATTGGTTCCCTTGAAATGCAAACTGATTTGGTTATTCCAGCCGGGTTAAAGTATATTTGGAGTTGTGTCAAAGAATTTAACCGCATAAATTTGTCTCAAATTTCCCTATCGGACAAAAATATGGGAGAATACTTTCGAGATTTGATCAATAATTCCTGTTGCCTAGTTTCAGAGCCACCTTACAACCTTTATCAGTGCTTAAATAACCATCAGGAATTAATGGATTCCGAGACATCGAAAACTAATAGCTCAAGTTCAAGCTCTGAATCTAACTTTAGGGATGACTGCGTATCTTCAGTCCCAATTTGCCCAATTACTTTTCTTCCAATAAATGTTTTTGCCCTTTACAAACATCTTTCATGCAATTTTTGTGGGAAAGTCATTTTTGTACCAACAGAAATGATAGGCCAAGCTCGCATGCAAGGTGGAAAGGGCCTAAGTTCCTCAATCTCCAATTTTGAGAAGATATGTCTTCGAGGTGAATATTATTCATGCCAGTTCTGCTTGAACATCACTGAACTTTTGGATATTTAATTTGAGAAATTAATGTTTGGGTTTAAGATGCTCTCAGCAAAATTTATATTATTACTTCTTGTACTAGTCTCGCAATTTTCAATTTTCATATATTTTAAAATTTGAATTCTCCCTCTAATTTTCATTTTCCCCAAAATTCTGCATTATTGATAAATCCCATGCATGCATACATGTGGACATGCAAGTTCTGACATTCTACATGTGTATTGGCCGGTATATCAAATTAGGCAAACAAAAAAAAATTACTGCCAAAATTAATTGCAAATTTAACGGTTTAGGGCAATTAAATTATTAAAAATAATATTCATATTGAATTAATTAAAGGTATTTATACAAAAATAAATTATTTATATTATTGAGGCTAAAAAGATCATTAAGATTGACGAATGTGGTTCTAAGTGAAAGAAAAACTGCATTAATGAGTTTTGCAAGTCTGTAGAGGAGTGGTAGTTAAATTTTAATTGAAGAAGGAAAGAAGAGAAGGGAACGAGGAAGAAAGGCATATTTAGTGGCCTAAAAGAGTTTAATTAGAAGTACTTGCTTGGGGAAAACAATAGCTCATGGAATTTATGTATAAAATTAGGTAAATACCTGGGAATTCATGAAACTTACAATTCCGTTTCTACCACGAAATTCTTCTTTTGATTTTTTGCACAAAAATTACAGAATTATCGAATATGTCGGAAAGGGACAGTTTGGTAATACGTACAAGGTGGAGAACACCATTGATTATAAGATATGGCTAGCGAAGTGTATTGATCTTTCACAGATGGATGAGGACGATAAGAAGCGAAGCCTTCAGGAAGCTGAGATAATGAAGAGTATTAACCATCCTTATGTAATAAAGTGTCACGAGTCATTTATACATGATGATGTTTATTTAGTCATCATCATGGAATACTGTGAAAGGGGAGATATTGGAGCTGTAATAGACTCTTGTATCTCAAAAGGAGTTTATTTGTCAGAGGAAACAATATTATATTGGTGCGCACAGCTAGCAGCAGGACTTTACTATTTACATAATGAATGCAGAATTATACATAGAGACATCAAACCTTCTAACATTTTTATTAGAGAAAACGGAGACCTTGTAATTGGTGATTTTGGAATTAGCAGGATTATGCTCAGTGTTACAATGCCCTTTACTTTGACTTCAATTGGCACTCCTCAGTATATGTCACCTGAGATGTGTGAGAATAAGCCATATACATATAAAAGTGATATATGGTCATTTGGGTGCGTTTTGTATGAATTAACATGCCTAAAACCCCCGTTTTCTGGAGATTCATTTTTATCGCTGGCTTGGAAGATTTCATTTCAAGAAATAGAGCCATTACCGAACTGCTACTCGTCTAAATTATTTAAATTAATACAAAGCTTATTATCTAGGGATCCAATTCTCCGTCCAGACCCATTGGAAATTTTGAATAATGAGTCTTTTCTAGAATTTAAAAATTTACCAGAATTCCTACCAAATAAAGTAGCAAGTGGCTCAAGAGAAGGTATAAATGAGAAAGTACACGCAATTTTCAATAGTAAAGACATTTCGAATCAAGATTACAAAATTCAGCCTGAAAGAAAGGTATCAGAAGAATATAATTCTAGCCAGCCAGATATAAGACCAAATTCAGGTTCAAGCTTTGAAAATAAATATTTTTATAGTCCTGCTGAAAACTACTTCTTATATGAGGTGGAAGATAGGCGAAAAAGCAGAGAATCCAATGTATTTGGTCAATGTAATGTGCATAATAATCTAATAGATGGGCACGAAGGATCTGAAAACTCAACTCTGTCTTCACTCTCAGCCAACATTGCGTCCAAATGTTCTTCAGATGAGAATTATATCTCTGGAAGAGAAAATATTCGAGACTATTGCGATGCATTGACTAATTATGAGCACCAGTACTTTAGCGTATTAATCGGAAGAATACAACATCATATATTAAAATATACAAAAAAGATTAGCTCTGTATTCTGCTCAGAACGAGATGATATACTAACTATGTTTAAAAAAAGCTTCAAGTCTTGTCAAAGTGGCTTATGCTCTCCAGATGGCTATTTGACCCCAGAATGGTTCTCTGAGTTTGTTAGTGAGCTGAATGTGGGATTATCAGAAAATGAAATTTCATTCTTCCTTTCATATATTGGCAATTTTATTTACTCTGAGAATGACGATCCTTATTCAGAGTGCACCAAGAATGAATCCAATAACAAAAGCAACTATAAAATAAGACATACAAAATCTTCAGGTAGTCTGTTTTCGCTTGGAGTATCTAAAACTATGAGGAGTGTTGATTCAAAATCCAAAAAAGTTTTTCTTGGAACTATTGGATTTAATGAAGACATAAATTATCCAACTCAGAATAAGGGAAATACTAGACCTAAGATGCCAAAGATACATGAATTTATCGAGAAGATCTACTCTTGGAATAAAATCAGATTAAATAATAAGTTTCAAGATCAAGGAGTTTTAGAGTCTAGTGAAACTACAAGTTTAAGATTTGAGAAGGGACCTAGCCTCTTTCCGATAAGCCCAATTGTAAATTGCAACAATTCGAAGCAGAATATGCATTCTATTAAACCTTGCTTTTATCTTTTTATTACCGACTGGATTCAAAGTATATTGACTCCAATTTTAGCCATAAACAATATTACATGTAAGTCGGATCATTCTGTGGGGAGGGTAAAGAAAATTACATTAAGGCAAGGATTTCACCTTTTCGATCAGAAGACTCAGGGAGCTTTGTCCAGACAACACTTCAGAACTGTGTTATACTTAATTTTACCAAAACTTACTTCAGTACAACTTGATTGGCTTTACGCTCTTGCTCCAAAAGACTTGAATGGAAATGTCAAGTATGAGCAGTTTCTAGAGTTCATTGATAATATTCAAAAGGCTGGCAAAACTGGAAATATTGACAAAAATACCGACAATAAAGAGCATGCTTCGAGTGGATCTAGGGGAAGGGGCAAATCCGAGAGCCTAACCATGAACTTTAGCTACTTTAATGAGAATATAGAGACTCAAATGGAGAAAGAAAAAAAAAGTGAAACTTCAACAAAAAAAGGTCGAGATAATGTTTATATAGATGAAACTAGTACTTATAATATTCTTACTGAACCACAAGTTCAAGAAGGGAATTTTCTGACTGTATCGGAAGCTAGACTGATAAACGAGAAAGAGAACTTTGTAAATGGAACAGAAGATGAAAAAGAAAGATTGCAGCAAGTTGGTGAGACTGAAGTAACAAACCATCAATATGGTGGCCTTCCAATTATGCAGCAAGAGCTATATGGTTTTGGAATACAGGATGTGGTGTTGCTTCATTACAACAGTCAAGCTTGTATGAGAAGGCCTTCCCCTTCTCCTCAACTATTGGCAAGAGCAAGGAATGCTTCTTACATAAGGAGTTCTAGGAGAATCTGTGAAACTGAAGTAGATGGCCAAAATAAGGAAAATGATTTGAAGCTAAATTTTGCTATTACTGAAATAGAAGTTAGACAAAAGAATAAGAAACTTCAAAAGCGGAAATCTGTTTCAAAAAGTTTAGAGGAACAGAATCTGAAGGCAAATCAAGGCAAGGAACAAGAAATTAATGAGGTAGAACGAGATTTGAATTCAGTTAGTAATAAAATCAACGGTTATAACTTTTGCTTAGACATTTCGAAGAACGTGGTTGGGAGTTTAAGCAAGGAGCTGGAATGCTTGATTCAAAAATTACAGATTGAAAGAATATATACATGTTGGATTACATCAAAAGCTTCAGAAAGCCAAAGGGAAGAATTGTTTAGCGAAGTATTCGAAAAGCTAACGAATATTAGGCTAGAGACTAGTTTAGCCTTGGAGTTATTGATTTCAAATCTACAAAGGATGAAAAGCTTTAAGCAGTTTGAGTATATTCTCGAGCTCGATAGTCTACTAATGGCGTTAAAGGAAGAGCTTCCGTTGCAAAGAGATGCAGTTGATTGCATATTAAGAGTGATAGACCATATGGAACTATCATCTGAAGAAGAATCTAAAAGAATAATTGAAGAGGAAGACATTTTTTTGCAAGGTATTTTCAATATAAAAAACCAGCTTAATTCAGATACCTCAAAGGTTTATAAACAAATCATGAAACAGGTGATTACAAACAACATTGTATTGCCAATTTCGACTAAAGGAAAGTATAAATCTAGCAGAAAATATGAAGGAGAACTAGCCTCTACTTCAATACAACCTGTAAACAGTATCGAAGAAGATACAGATTTCTGCAAATCTCAGTTCGTTTCAGGCTCAAAGATTTTTGATTGGACCGGAAAGTTTCTAGCATCCTTTGAGTTCTTCGGAGAGGCCACAGTTAATCTAATCCAATGCGGAATAAATATACTGGAAAGCATGAGAAAGTTCGGACAGGATTCTCAATTAAAAGAGAAAAGCCTAAAGGATTTTTCACAACTCAACTTTCTCATCGAAAATTACAGACAATGGTCACACTTAAAGGAACACGTGTCTAGAGAGTGTGCCTTTGTTGCATCTATTGGAACTAATCATAACCTAAAGAACGATATGGAAACTGCAAGAATCTTCCTAGAATTACTTGGGGCAAGAAGATTCCAAGTAAATGTTACTTGGCAGCAACAAAGTAGTACGGAACAGCAACTTTTCAGAAAATTATTTCTTCTCGAAGAGTCTCTTTGGAATAACCAAAATTACTTCCCTATGGAAGAAGATACACTTTCATCTACAAGAAAAAGTGAATCTGAACTTTGGCTAGTTTGTGGCGAGCAAACTTGTGGAGCACTACACAGTACTTGCAATAAATTCATCAGCGAAATTCACTCATTATTATAATCATCAATAAAAGTAAAATTCCATTATACTTATTTAACCCAAGTTAGAATAATTACCTTGATAAAAATACACATTTGGCGCCAACACTTTTTAAAAATACCGGCATTTTTTTTTTAATATTAATAAAAGGGTATCGGTGAGACGGGATCATAATAATAATTTATAAATCAATAATAAATAAACAAATTGGTAATTAAAAATTAATAATATTTCTATTATACAAGGCCTGCCGCTGAAGAAATTCAAAGATTAATTTTAAGTCTTGTTTTGGGATTTATATTACCAAAGAGTATATTATATAAATAAGCGATATTTATATACATTTAGACAGGATTCGTTTTTAGTAAGATAAAACATAGAAAGGAGTCAGTAAAATATGTCAGCAGCTGTAATGAAACCAACAGAAAAGCAGTTTGGTCAGTTCAATGGAGAGCAACAACAAGCACCATTACACAAGATCAGAATTACTCTCTCAAGTAAGAATTTGAAATCAATCGAACGTGTATGTGCTGATTTAATCCAAAGTGCTAAACAAAAAGACTTAAAGGTAACTGGTCCAGTTAGAATGCCAGTTAAGACTTTGAGAATTACTACAAGGAAATCACCATGTGGTGAGGGATCCAAGACCTGGGATAGATACGAGATGCGTATCTACAAGAGAGTTATCGATTTGTATTCATCAAGTGATGTTGTAAAGCAAATCACTTCAATTAACATTGATGCAGGAGTTGAGGTTGAGGTAACTATTTCTGACATTTAAGTGAGTTTAGCCTGGAAAAGAAGGTATTATTGACTTGGAGTATAATGATTAGATTTTGTAATTGCATCTCTCCTTAATTGATTACACCAAATACTGATACAGATTTTGGATTGTCTTTTATTGCATTTTTACATCAGAAGAGTAATATATAGATAGCTTATTTTAATGGTGATATATTTTCTTCTCCTTCTAGTAGCCTTAATAAAGCAAGGAAGGTATTACTTAACTGTTTTAGACTGAAAATCGATAAAACTTCCAATTGAGAGATAACTTTTTTTATTCCTAGAATTTGTTCTTTTACTATTATATTTTAGAGCTATGGATCTGAATGCGATACATTCTTAGGATGATATAATCCGTTTAGTATTTATGTATTAATTTATACATAAAGTTAATTGTACCGAGAAAGCAGCCTTTTACGTGCTCGGATCCAGGATCTATATATGTATATATATGTAGAGAGTTAATTTCCAATCTACACTTACTATAATATTAGAATTACAATCGAGATACATTTCTAAGAGGTAATAATCACTAGTAAACGATATATTTGTTTCTTTTTAACTATTTTACTTGTTTTGTTTAGGTTTGTGATCTTTCTTTAGTGTAATTAACTAACATTTCACTTTCGATCTTGAAGCGTTTTGGAGGGAAAATCTTAAAATTCTCACTTTTTTCTTTATATTTTTGGGTTGCAAATTCTTTCTGTAATATGGAAAACTCAAACCCAATAATCTATTTTAAGCCAGTAGATGGAAATAGTATTGAGGAGGTGGACATAAATTCCCTATTTTATTGTGAAAACAGACAATTAAATAATGCAATAAGTGAAGTAACAGAAAATGTAAGTACCTAAAATAAAAGTATGCAATATGAACATATTCTTGCCAATTTCTATTATAAACTCTCTCATTATCTTTTCTCATAATAACTTTAGGACATTTACGAATACATTAAAGACATAATTGACCCAGAATACCCTCTAACTCTCGAACAACTGAACGTTGTTTCCCTTGAAAACATTATTATCAACCACAAAGAACAAATTATATTTGTTTTTTTTAAGCCTACAGTAACTAGTTGCTCTCAAGCAAGTCTTATTGGACTATCGCTATACTATAAACTACATATTGTTTTTAATAGAAACTTCAAAATCATTATCAAAGTAGTTAAAGGCACACACGATCTTGAAGATTCGATCAACAAACAACTCAAAGACAAAGAGAGGGTACATGCTGCATTGGAAAACCCTCAAATATATAAAACTATCACAAAAGGACTCGTGAACTCCGACATTTGGGAGGACCAATCTTTATTATACTAAATTGTTTTTCTTTCTCCACGTGGAGTTCCCGCCCAGAGTTGGCTTTCATTAAAGGCCATGGTTCCCGCCCAAACATACAATTGTAGAAGTTAGAAAGATTATAAGAAAACCTAGGTAAAATGAGGACGAGTAAGAATTTTTTACAAATTTAGTTTTCCCATTAAGAGTGCGCTATTTCTACGAGCTTGTGGTTTCCTGCAGCGCTGGTTGGAGGAAAGCCATCTTTGCTTTATTAAATTTGAGTTGATATTTTAATCAATAGATAAAGCGCGTAAATGTGTCTAGTCAGACTTGGACTTTTCCTTGCTGAAGCTTGGATAATTAAAGTTTCTGAGTGAAAGTTTCAAAAGAACGAAAAAGATGCATATTGCTGGGGTGAAAGTGTACGTAAATTGGAAGATATTTAGTGTATGCCAGTAGCAGAGGATAATGAAAAGAGAAATTGCCAAAGAAATGAAGGTTGCTAATTTGACGAAGGGGGCTTTATTTATAAATGTGAAAAGCCCTTGGTCAACTTTGGCGAGCTTATTCCAAGTAGGGAAAATCTTGAACAGAGACAGAAAGATCAGGATTGAGAACCCATAAGGGAGAAGGGGTCCAGGTAACTTTCTTGGTTCTTTAAATGTATAAGAGATTTCTTCTTTTGGATAGAAGCCAGCAATCTTGGGGTGGATCTTGTATGGACAAAGCTTACTAAGAGCTGATGTATCGTTAAGGTTGTCATTGATCACAATAGAAAGTATTTCTCGGTGGGAATCTGAGTGGTTAGTAGGCTCATTGCCCAAGGGATTTCCAATGATAAGTCTTAGAGCAAATTCTAAAGAGGAGCAAATGAATTCATCATTTTTGAGGTCCAAGAAAAGTTTTAGAGAGTTCTTCTCAATTATTGTTGGAATAAGTTTGATTGTTCGGGTACCAATAGTTTTATAAGGAGGCAAAGCTTTAATCTCGAAAGCAGTAAAGTATTGATAAACTGTTTCAAAGTTTAATATCTCTAAACTTGTTTGTAGCTCCAGAGCGAGTTGGAAGCTATCCAAGGTCTTCTTATAGTGAGTATTAATATCTTTAATTTGAGATTTTCCCAAGGCTAGCTTCTCACCAAGGAAAATATTAGCTCTAGCTACCTCAAACTCGGGGCTTCTCTTATTAAGAATTGGTATCTTGGCTTCTCTCGCCAAGATAGATCTACTAGAGATTTTTAGTTTTGGAATAGAGTTGGACAAATCGCTCTTCACTTTCTCAAGACTAAATGGTTCAGTGCGGTTTGTGATATTACTGTAAAAAAGTTGATACTCACAGGTATTTGGTATACCTATGAGTTTGAAAGTATTAGTATTGGATAAATCTAAAGATAAGTTTTCAAAGGGAGATCCATCTAATCTACAAAACATTATTGTAGCTAACTTTTCATCGATACTTTGGGGATTAGTGTGTTGGAATCCTTGTATCAAATAAATACCGGAATCGATAAACAGCCTCCTAGTGACAATATATTCATTCAAAACTGCCAAACTCTTTATATCTCTAAGCTTGATCCTGGAAATACTATATGCTATTTGCTGTAAAGAAAGCGGAATATCTTCGAAGTCAGTTGGTCTTCTTAAGAAAAAGTAGGCTTTAGATAAGAGTGAGAAGTTAAGGACAAATGTGTCCAAGTCTAAAATGGGATAAAATTTGAGATTCTTATTTTGCCACTCCAAAATTGTATTCATAATTTTGAGATGTTGTACATTTCTGGATCCTAAACGAATTAGCTGTGAAATTGATCCAAATAGAAATGAAATTTCCTCATAATCTATTGGCTGGTTACTTGATATTTGTTTCTTAATAATACTCAACTTATCATTAATAATCTCATTAGAGTCTTCTATTATATCGTCTTTTCCTAAAACTGAACTAATTTCTTGTGGTAAATTAGATAGTATGGTTGTTAAGTAATATAGTTCTTTTACACTTGGCCTATTTGATTTCATAAAGTATTGTCTTAAGATCTCAGAACTAGTAATCGCCAATTTAAGATCACATTGGACTAGTATTGAACCAAATATTGAGCAATTCAAGTCATTTAATGGGGTATCTAGCTTTTGAATCTTACTTCTGAAAATACTACAAAGTGAATTAGTTTCTGCCTTTGGAATATAGTTTGTTGCTAGTAACTTTAATAATAGTGCATCACATGTACCTATTTCTTGTGTGATATCACTCGGTACCTCTGGTAAAATATTGATAAATTGGTTCTGTACCTTTTTTATTAAGGCTAAAACAAGTAATGTCAAAGAAAGAAGTAGCCTCTTCATATCTCTCACAGTTTTCTATATTGCCTTATATTAATTTTTCAAGCCAGTAAATTATTAATAACTAGTTTTAAATGATTTTGTATCCTATTTTCTTTAAGAGTTCCAAACAATTGGCTTCCAAACTCCACTTTCACGAAACCCTGCTCAAATACTACCGGGCGTTGAAAGCGAAAATATTTGAATAAAACAAAAATTTTATTTATTTATTTATGCTTTCAAATTAATTCTTATAATTTTAATTGAATATTTTAATAGCTCAAGTATGAAAACTTTCCCGCCTCAGTAACTTTTTAAAAATTTTCAGCAACTATCATTTTTTGACTATAACAAAAAGGTTTGAGGGGAGGGGACAGATGTTAAGAGAGAAAGAGGAGAGCTTGAGAGATTCTGAAAGAAAGTGAGAGGTTGAGGCGAAAAGGGAGATTGTAAAAAATGGGAAGAGAGAGTTAGGGAGAGATAAAGAATGTTAGTATAAGTAAAACCTTAATTCTATCAATAATTTCTACTTCTCTATTAAGTTCAAACGGACTTACCAGGAACAAGATCCACTCAAATTTTGTGATTCTTGCCTTTCAGGCTCGCTAAACCATGCAATTCACCATTTTAAAAATTTCTCAGTATTATAAAATTTCACAAAATGCAATAAAACTAAGACTTTTCCTCCCCGAATTGTGCATACGTAATTTTTCGGTATTTATTAATTATCATCCACTTAAAATACTCCACACATTGCATTTCAGCTATACCGCCGCTTTAGGCGCCAAATGTGTGCATGCAGGAACGAATTAGTATTGAAATAGCTAGATAAAATTTAAGTGAATAAAATAGGGAGATGGGACTACCAGGGAGAGGATCGAATTTCAGGTGGATAGGATCCACACAGCAATAGATTTCCCGTTTGTACTCTTTTCTCGGGAGCAATCAATTAAAATAGTCAAAGTGAAAATTAAGCTTTTCTAAGTAGTATATACATACATGCACATTGCTATTAATATTTAGGCGGTATTTAGTGGCCAACAAGAGAATGTACTGAAGACATATTATATGGGTAAGAGAATTTCCCCGAGAAAATTTGTCTAATTTTAAGACATTTATTCCATTCTGAATTGGACTCAGAAACATGCCCCAGGTGAGATAAAGCAATAGCTTTAGTGGAGTATAGATTGGAGATTTCAATATTAAATTTGTTTCCAAAAATTAATAAATGAGAGTTGATCATTTTTGAAACATAATAATCCACAGAACTCCAGTCTTTAATTATAACGTTCCAAAAGGTGAGTAACTTATAACACCTATAAAGTAAATGGTTTAATGGATGAGGTAGAACGGATTTTGAGTCTGGAAGATGGTATTTTTTTATCAAGTTTGAAATTAGATTAATTGCACCTTGGAGATCATATTTATGACTGTTCAAATTCTCTGCTTCTTGTATGATTTCAAGAAATTCGTTGTTAATGCAGGTAACTTCGGATCCGTAATAAATTTCACCACATGAACTACATTGATATGATTCAGTTAACTGGGAAATTAGATATTCTTGATCATCAATAATAGATGTGATGTTTTCTGATTTATTTAAGTTAGAGACAGATTCTGATTTTAGTATTGGAATATTATTGCTTTTAAAGTCAAAATCATTAATATTGAAGCATTTTGAACAAAAAAAACCCTGAATAAACGAGTCTTTACAATCCTGAAAAGATTCAGTACATCTTTTACACTGACATATAAAATGCTTCGTTTTAAATAGACTTTTAATTCTGTTTCTCCTAGTATCATATAACTCAACGTAATTAATAGTAATTTCTTCATCCTTTTGAATTTTCCTATTGGCTATTAAGTCAATAGTAATAGAAGACTGATCAAGAAGAGGGTTTACACCAATAAAGTCACAATTGGGATCACAGCTGTGGTTAAATAGGCTGGAATATGAGAAAAGTCCCCATCCAAGAATACTTGGATTTAATAGAGAATTAGACAACTCTAAAGAAGTAGTTAAAGTTTTTTGGCGTGGGCCCACCAATTCTGATATTGAATTTGCATTTATATCGCATTTCAAAGGAAATTTTGGGATTCCAAAGCTGTTACTATCTATAATACATAAAACCTTAACCAATAACTTTTCTGTAACGATATCCTTACATTCCAGCTTGTCAATTTCCGCTTTCAGTTTTGGAATTTTGAGGATTTCAAGTGCTAGTTCTTGATAAACTTTCTTAGTATTCTCCAAAAACTTCTCTTGATTATCCACTAGAGAATTAATTTGGTTGATATTTGATGTTAAGTACCCTTTATTCTTCTCTCTTTGGTTTTTGTTATTATCAGCAAGTTCAAGAATTAATTTGATAACAAATCTAGTTAAAAGGCGAGATCTATCAAAAGATACTCCCACTTTATTGGAAATCATCTGCAAAATATCCAACTTAAGTATTCCACATTCAAAATGATGAATTGCCTTAAACTCCTCCATACATTTCTTTGAACAAAACTTAATTTTTTTACATTCCTGACATTCCAGAATATCTTCAGAACAAAGGCCCGATAATTTCAAATAATTAAAGCATGCATCACAAATTTCTTCCATATTATCACTAAATAGTATTCTGCAATAGGGCTCCTCCATTAATATGCTTTCTCCCATCTGTATTTCCTCTTTTGCTACAATACTCCTTCCTTTCCTCTTATCTTCTCTTATTTCAATCTTTTCCGGTAAATGCCACATTTGAAGATCGTATAAATCTCTTCTAATTAATTATATTAAAACTTTTATTTTAAATTTTTTAAGCCGAATCTAAATTATGCCTGGCGCCAA
Source organism: Cryptosporidium sp. chipmunk genotype I (assembly GCF_004936735.1). Lineage (NCBI taxonomy): Eukaryota > Apicomplexa > Conoidasida > Eucoccidiorida > Cryptosporidiidae > Cryptosporidium > Cryptosporidium sp. chipmunk genotype I. The sequence continues at coordinate 19,340 of NW_027125615.1, forward strand.
GACTCGAGACTATTATATTCGGTACCCGTGAACTCATGCAATACCGGTAAAAAAAAAATTCTGAGAAATTAACCTTAAATTAATCGTATAAATCACTTGTCTAACTAATTTCTAAAGCTCATTAATTTGAAGCTACTAATTATAATTCGTCGTGCTTGATGGATTTTTCCACCATTTCGAATTGCTCTTGTGTGGGGAATTCATCGCTGAACTGTTCAAAATCGGAGAAAACTGTGACAACAAGATCAGTAGCATTGGCTGGATCAATAAATGAAATCTCCTTAAAATCAATACTTGTTGAGTTCATAATGTAATCCTTAATATTTAAGTAGCTAATTTCTTCTGCATTAAAGTGAATAGGATTGCCTGGATTTTTACAACTGAAAAAAATTATTGATGGAATTGAGTTAGAATAAAACTCATCCTTAGGAAGGTCATTTTCACTGATATCAAAGGATCCAAACTTTATCTTTGATTCAGAATTTCCAAAAGAAATTGCATCATGTAATTTTCTAATTATCTCCTCTGTATCTATGCAAGGTTGGCAGAATGGAGTAACTAGAATAACTACCCAGTCATTTTTCTTATCTTCTAATACCATTGAATTAAAGTTATTTCCAACTAACTTTATTACTGTCTCATTATCATGATAGACGGGTATTGGCTCAGATCTTAATTTTGGTTCAATTTTATTTGACTCAATATCTTGAAGAAATTTCTTAATCGTTAAATATTCTATTGGGGTATTTGGCGGTAACAGATAAGGTCTGGATTTAGCTACAGCCACTGTTGGAAGCATCTCAGGCTCCACTAACAAAACTGTGTTCAAGTGAGATGAATGCTCTGAGGTATCTAGCCATACTACTCTGTAGTTCTCCGAAAATTCTTGTGAAATTTGAGTGAACAATGAAACATAAGGTTTTATACTCTCCTCTCCTTTACCAGGCTCCATTGGAACAAGAAGCCAAATTAGATCATATTCTACTTCTGAATATTTGACGTAATTTTTAGATGAGATTTCTCCAAACAACGGAATCTGATTAGCTTTCACAAAGTCCCAAACTTCTTTCCTTTGATTAGAAGAGCCCTGGAAAGGTATCGCATTTTCATATCTTCTTAAGCAAACAATCCAAGGATCAAAACTGCTTTTCTTTGAATCATTCTTTATAGAATCTAACTTAAATCCAGACTGAAAGATTTTGATAAAGTTTTCCTTAGATAGGCCAAATCCTAAGTCTTCCTTCGAAATTTGGTAAAACTTGCCAGAAGCTCTATTATAGTTTGCTACCTCATTAAATACACTCTGCTCTACTCCATTCTTGTAACCGTAAAAAATATATAAAACGTCATTCTTAAGTAATAAATTCTCAAGTGTTTCCTTATTAATCATATTCTTCTCCAATACCAAAACAGGAAATGCCACCTGATCTTTTAACCAATCTATTATTTCATTTTCTTCTCTTCCTCCATAATATTCTTCTGGTACCTTATTTCTAAAGAACTTCATTGCAGGATAGTCGTTTATTTGGTACTCTTCTAATATCTTTATATTTCTCTCTCCATTGATCTTTCCCACGCTAACTTTAATACTTGCCAATTCCTCATCCAATTTCTCCAATCTCTCCATTATCGTCACACATGCTGCACAATCATCAGTATAAAAGATCACTAAACAGTGCTCATTCTTTGAAATAAATTCTTTAAAGCTATCCTTATTTAACTCAGTCAAATTTCCTCCTTGAACTATTGACAAATATAAAAGAAATAAAACTGTTTTTATTGTTAGCAGGATCCTCCAACTTATTCTCATTCTTAAAAATAACCAATTTATTCCACTATTCAAGATATCGTGCTTTTGCACTATATTACAATCCTTTTAAATTATATTTTATTTTCAAATCCTTACCCTCTTTTAGCTTGAGTATTAATTTAAAAGAAAAAATAACTTTTAATTACATTCACACATTTGATTATTCATTTCCCACCTTAATAAATTCAGCCTTTGCAAATGGCGCCAACAAGAGGGGTATCGACCCCTCACTCTGAATCGCGCGCCTAGCCTTTGGGCGGGTACCTTATTATTTTTTGTATTGGGGTCAAAGTGGCTAACCCGCCTTTTTGCTAATTAAAGCGGCGGTACGGGGCAAAATGGCGGGAACTCCTGAAATAACACTATTCAATAAAATGCAGTAAATTGAAAATGCAAATAGAAAAGAAACAATGAAGTAAAAAAATGAGCGAAATTAGAGTAGTCTGAATTGAGTTCGTTAATCCATGATTCAACGTCTCGAGAATTGGACTTAATTAGACACAAAAATGATCAGAAGATGCATTTTTGCTCCACGTGCCGGCCAACCCATTTTCAAGTTGAAACAAGAAATTCCAACGTATTTCTGTTAGGTGGCGTTAGTTATCTCAACTAATACTTCTAAGAATACATTCAAAAGAATGTAAAGGCATCTCAGACCTTCCCATCCATTTGTGAAAAGTGTATCAGTAACATTTCATATCAACGAAATATTAGCAAAACCCACTTATTGTTTATGGAGAATCTCGAGCTTGATCTCGCCCATAGCTACTTTTTTATATAAAAAAATCAATTTATGAATATTATTTATACGCAAATCCCATTAAAAATCTAAATTAAGGTATAATCAAAAGCTTTATCTTGACTCTGTTACTATATATAAGTAAAAATCGTCTATAGTAGATGAAGAATTAAAAGATCTAATTGAAGTCAAAAATCCTTTCAAAACGATTTTTTAATTGGTTGATATAATACTCTTCTCTCCTTTTTGAATAAATATCACTCCATTAGAATATATTGAATTCTCCTAAATTAAGTACCGGTATGCATTATTAATATATCAAGATGTAGAACCCTGTGATTGACATAAACTCTACGGTTAAAAAAAAAAAGAGCAATGGCACCCGAGATTCGTCACTTTTCGATGAAGTTTGATCCAATAAAATAGTAAAGATATCCCAAATATTGGTCTTCGGTATCATCGGTACCCTTTAATATGCACAACAAACCAGTATTTAAATAAATAAGGGAATTAAAGTTTCATTATTAGTGTTAACTAAAAGGTCAGATTCGATTATTCTTGTGTATATATGTATTAGTAATCTTGATCAAAAACATTCCATTATCTGGTGTCCAGTATTTGTGTTTGTAATGTTGATATGAGTAATTGCACAGCTAATCTCAAGTTCATTAAAAAAACCTTAAATATCCCATTAAAGAAGCCAATTTAGTAGCAAATATAACAACACGTTATATGTGATTAGCATTCATTCCAGTATAAAGAAAATTGTCAGGTTCGCAGACATAAAGTTTCTCCACATAAATAAATTCAGTGGATTGACAGATTTTTTGCACGCTTAACTACTTAAAAAGTAGATCATCATTCATTTTCAATATACCATATTCAAGAACATACAAATCCATATAACGTGAAATAAATGCTATTTTATGGAATAATACAGAAATAATGCTCAGTACCGCTTGAGAATTAGAAACTTTTGAAACTAATTTCCCAAACGAAAAAAACTCTTTTTCCACATGAAATTTCAGTGGAAGGAGAAGAATAGAGTTGGTTGATCTTCATTGCAATATTCCAATTACACCAGATGAACAATTACATATATACTTACTAATATTTCCCGCTTAATCGTGACAAATAATGAAACGCTTTTCAATATGCCCATTTAATGGAGTTAAAAGACTTAAAATAACTTCAAATCCCAATATTCAAAAAAGAAAGGAAGAATACCAATAACCAAAAATATCCAACTTACCTCCTATCTATCTCCGAATACATCCATTAAACCACAAATAATAATTATTGATGGGATGGTTAAAATGAAGTGGCTTCTAATTTCTTAAATTCTAAAGTCTTAATTATGTTCACAATTTCCCTTCTTAACAGTGTATTCTTTTTTTTTTTACCCTCAAAAGAGAAAAAAAACAGATTGAAAGTTGTTCCCTCAGAGTTAAAAAGCTCGATATTATTTAATATTCTCGTCATTACAATCTGAATTGGATTTCAAAATCATCATTGGGATCAAATATGCAAGATTTAACTTGTTCTCTATATATTAATGCCCATTAACTCAGTCTGAATATGAGGAGTTTCCATTATGTATCGCATTCTAGATTATTGTAATAAATTACCACTACAAAATGGGATACAAAATGCGAAAACTGAAAATTCATTTACAATTTTTTTCCAAATTTTCCAAATCTCTTAATTTATCATTTTATTGTTTATTTACTTATTATTTCTCTAATTACTATTATAATCATCTCCAGACAAAGCCGCCAAAATTTTGTCTCAATTAGGCGGGAATTTCTGAGCGGAAACTTTATTATAATATTTAGATGTTATAATTGAAATAGGTTTTTTAAGACTTGGTTAAAAGGTTGGAAGCAGCACATCGTGGATTCGTCACAGTTTGTTGTGGGTTGTTTGAAAAGATTCAGTCTGTGCTCTGGGTAGTTTAGGTTACATGTTTTGATGCTGGAACAAGGTTCTGGTATGGTGTCCATGCTACCAGAACAACTGATTTCTGAGAGGTGGTCCTTGATTCCTTTGATGTAATTTTCAACGGTTGACTTTATGTTATTAATTGTTGAACTTTCTAGCTGATACCTTATCAAATATGGCAGAGAGCTGGTATTTTCTAATTCACATTCCAGGTCGAACTGTGTCTTATTCTCTTCTATCTCGACCATTCTAATTAGAATTTTGATTCGAATTTCTTTCTCGAATATGGTGAATTTGACGCTAATTAAGATGTGAATGAATGAGTAGTCTGTTGGAAAAGAGATCTGATGTTTTTCCGTAAAAGAGACCCATATATCCAAAACTCCTGTCGAAATCTTTCTCCTGTATTGTATATCCCTAGATGCTCCTTGCTTTAGGCAGAATTCTGATTTACCGTTACTTTGGTTGTTTTTTTGTCCCTCCCATTTGCCCATTTCCAGTTCGAACGTCTCTTTTGGATCTAAAATGTACTTACCATAGAACAAATCACTGGTTAGTATTTCTGCCAACTCTGTTGCTGTAATTGAGATAATACATCCAGGGAATATGTTGGCTAAAGGAGCGACATCTGAAAATGACTTCTCTCCAATATCTTTCCTACTGCTTACTGGAGTGTTTGTATTGTGTATAGTAAAACTACGAGCTTTTGAATTTGCTAAATTTTTCGCTCTCTCTAAGTCACTTAGAGTCTCTTTTCTTTCATTATAGATCCTATAAACTTTCGAGATACACTCTTCATTATCTCCTAAAACATAACTTATCCCAGCTTTTGTCACTATACAAACCTCTTTTCCTTGGTTTTGCAATTTGGCTTGAGTAATATGGTCAAAAGGAAGTACGATCCATTCCCCTTTAGAGACTTTTGAATTGTCCCCATTAAATGAGGTAGCAAAAGCCGTAGCTGCTATTGGAGCCAGGATTCTCGAAATATTGAGATTGCACCTACTCACCAAATGCAATACTAGAAGCTGCTTTTCCATGAAAATTACATCACACTTATAGGATCCCAGTCCTACTCCACTTGCACGAAGAGTACATTTGTAGCATCCATTCAACTCGTAAATTTGGCTAAAGATAGAAGTATCACTAATCAAAACCTCTTCCTCATTTTCGCTCCTAGATGTTGTATTATTATTTGAGTGATTTCCGGAATTCTCCGAGTTTAATCCTGTTGTAAAGTTCTTGGTTAGCTTTTCTAACCACCAACTCATTTAACTCCTTAATCTTCTTCTCTAACCTTCAACCCTGCTTTTATTTCCTCTCAAAATTCTCAAATTTTCCTAAATTCCATTTTATTGAAATATTTTCTTATATTGCATGCAATTTTCTGAAATTTTATTAATTTACTTTGGTGGAGCCTTGTGACATGGCTCCAAATTCCAGTTTGAGGGGCAAAAATTAATCGAAATTTGACTTTTTAAAAAGACCCTTAAATACCCGTAAAACTCGACTTTTTAAATTAATTTTTATATCAATTAATTCCAATTTTTGTCAGAATTCATAATTGCCACTCCTTATTAGCAAATAATGTAGAGTTCCTTACTTTATATGGCATTCCTCTGACCCTGCTCGCTTCTAAACTCTTCGAGTACTGGACCAAAGTTAAGTTAATTTCTTGAATTACCAAGACACACTCTTACTATTATTTACTTTGATGTACACAGAACTAATCGGCAATAGGCTTTTAGGTCCCACAAAACTTCTCATTAATCAATACATTTCCATATTTTTAAGCACATCATTTCTCTGCTTAAGCGTTTTATTTGCCCTAGTTGTACTGGGAGATTTTGTTATAAGGAAGAATAAATCAAAGAAATGTCTATTAGAATTCTTAAATTCTCATCAGGATTTGGGTTGGAACTCAAAACATACGAGAAAACTGGGTGAGCAAACCAGAATATCCTTTGGCTGTTGTTGGAGATATGAGTCAAAAAAAAGAATACATGGAAGAATGTTCGTAAATGATAGATCAATCACATTCCTCTCACCAGTCTCCATTACCAACGAAGATGAGGAGATTATCTCAAAGTATTTGTCATTCCCAGGTATGCTAATTTCAGATATCACCAGAATCACTTTGGAATATACCCAGATCTCAAGGATGATACGTAGAGGTGGGAATAAAGTTCTAAGAGGAAGTGTAACTTTTGAGATTCACAATAATAGTGAGCTTCCCTTAGAATTAATGTTTTGTCATTTCTTCCATACAAAATTTGTGTATGATTTACTTTCTAAGCTTTGTACTATAAGTTGTAGCAGAATTCATGAAACCATTTTGGGGGACAAAAACAATGCTGATTTGAATAATATTATTCATGAAAAGGTGAATTCTTTTGAGGATTTAGAAACTATTGGGAAATTGGATCGAAAGACTAAATCTATAATTCCCAATGAACCTTGCAATTTTCTCTTGTACAGTATTCAAGATAGGATTTCCATAAATAATAGTTGTGACTTGGATCAACAAAATATATATGGAATCTTGGCCAAAAAAGCAAGTAATGACTTTGAAGAATTTATTAATAAGTATGACTTTAACTCTATCCCAACATCATCCTTGTCAAATGTTTTCCCTTGTGTCATTATACCTTTAAAAGTCCAAAAAATCTTCTCAATACTCTCAAACCATAGCTTGGACAGTTCGAGGAACGTTTATCTTAAATATCTGGAACTTTCTGGGGCCTCTAATATTCAAATAGAATCCAAACCTTGCAATGGAGACTTTATGCTTCATTATGTATATAATTATGAAAAGTCTTTGAGCTTAGCAGGCGGTTTTGGACTTGGATGGCTTTCCAAAGGTATGATGAATATAAAGTGTCAGGAGGATCTAAAGCTTTATAATCTTGGTAGTGAGGTCGGTATTTTACTTTGTATTGATGTCAACTCCACTGGTATTCCTGAAAATGATGCCTTTACTGTTAATATTAGACACAGGTTTACACCTTTTACAACAATATCAAATGTTGATAGTTCAGTTAGTTTAGAGAAAGAAGTAACAAATAAGCAAGAAGACCAACAAAACAACTTTGTTCAGCTCGATATTGAATGCGATGTCACTTTTTATAGATTTTCCTTTTTCAAAAGTCCTGTCGTACAAAATGCTATTGAGCAGACTAAAAAAGGTCTCGAGCTCATCAGATCCTCCTGGAAGATGCATTACTGATTTAACCTAATTGTTTGATTATTCAATTTTATGTGGCATTGCTTTGAAGACTTTTTTCCTTCTGAAAATCAAAAAAAAAATGATTTCTTCTTAATTGGTAATATTCAATACAGAAAGATTCAACTATATATTAGGGAAATGATCATTGAATTATATTTAGTTTGAGTATTTTATTATTTCTTGTCGCATCTTAAATCATTTGTTATTATTTTAGAATGCAGTAACTTCTATTAAATTATTCACTTTCTTCATTAATTATATTTTTCAAAATTTGTCTTAAATCCAACTTCTTTGTTGTAGACTTTCTATATTTGTTTCTCTCCATCTCTTTCTTTTCTGATAATAATTTGATACTAATCTGTACCCTTTTCTTTTCTCTTTCAATTTCTTCTTTAAGTCCAACTAAGACTTTCTTTCCTAGAGATAATTTACTTTGTTCCAATTCATTCGTATTCTTTTCCTTTTCTAAATGATCAATCCTAAACTTTGCCTTTTCCTTATTAATTTTCTCGCCAATCATTTCTAAATCTGTGATATACTTTCTATGCAAATTCAAATAGTCATTTTCTATTTGATGCCGATTTGCTTCCACTTTCAGGGTAAGATTCTTCCTTTTTTGAGAAAAAACATTAATCTTTTCACTCCACATATTCTCAATACTGCTTTTAATTGATATGAAATAAGCTTCCAGCTTTTTCTGGCACTTCTCGTAAAGTCCCTTGCTAGTTATCTCTAAATTGGTCAGTGCATTCTCAAGTTGTTTATTTTCATCTAATTTAACCTTTGAAATGCAAAGATCAGATGGTAATGAACAAGTTTTATTTTGGTTACCACTACCATCATTATCCTTTTCTTTCAATTTACCAATAAAGCTGTAATTAGTTACTGTAACATTATCATCAAAGGTAGCGTCAGGGCTAAAAATAGAATCAGCCATTGACATTTTACCAATAGAATTGAAGGATTTTAATGAGTAATTACAAAGTTCTCTTTTTTTTGATTTCCCGATTAAATCGTCAAGTATCTCAGTTCCTGTTATGCATGACAAATTATCACAAAAGTCTCCTGAATTTATTGAGTCAAATCCTCCTTTAGTTTCACTTTCCGTAATTTGCTCAAATATTTTATTAATTCCAGAAAAGATAACGGACTTGGTTTCTTCCAAATCGTAATTTTCTGAAGTACCTACATTCGTTTCTGAAAAATTCTTTTCATCCAAATAATATATATTTTTGGATACCTCCTTTATCTTTGATTTTGACTTTTGTTTCAGTTTTTTCTTTCTCTTGTTTAACCCAATATTAATTATTTTTGGAGTCTTTTCCTCGCTTTCATTTGAGTATTGTAAAAACTCATTAGAATCTTGCCCTTTAATTTCTGAAATCCACATATTCAATAGCTTATCTGACCTTGAATCGGATGAATACTTTCTCTTCTTCTTCTCAATTTCCTCGTTTTCCTTTAATTCATCAAAATTTCCTAAAATAGGATATTCATTATCAACTACTGCAATTTCCATAGGAACTATTGATTTACTTTCTTCTTTCTCTATTTCAGTTTTTCTACTCTCCTCTTTTTTATTCATCATTTTCACCTGATTCTTCTGTTTATGTTGATCTTTTTCTTCTCCTTCCTCTTTTCCTTTCATCCTTGTTGGACAAGTAGTATCATTTGCCACTGTAATTATACTTTCTTTAAAAGATTTAGGAGCCTCCGTTCTTTTTGTTATTGGAGTAAATACCTCAATAGCCTCCTTTTTATTTCCTTTTTTTGAAAGATCTTCCTTTTCCCTAAACTCATCACTTTTTTCTGACTGGTTCTTACCAAAAACTATGTCCCTTACAGTATTATAACTAACTCTTTCATAAACTATATCCATTTTTAGCTCATTATGTTCTTTGTTAAATCTTCCTCTTTTCAGCCCAGACGCTCTCTTATTTGTCTGGTCCAATGTTGAGAATGGGAAAGTAACCTTCTTTGCTTCTTTTCCCTCATGATCTTCTTTAAGAGTATCACAAACCTCCAATTTATTATTTGCTAACTGTTTTTCATCTGAATTTGGTGCACGTTCAATTTCCTCATCTCTTACCTTTGCTAAATTCACTTCTCGATCTCTTTTTTCATTTGCTTCCTTTTCTTTCTTGAAATCTTCTCGTTTCTTCTTTTTAAGTTCCTCTTCCTTTCTCTTTCTTAACTCCTCTTTTTGCTTTCTCTTGCTCAACTCTTCTTCTTCTTCTCTCTTCTTTCTTTGCTCCTCTTCTTTCTTCTTTCTCAGCTCCTCTTCCCTATCTTTTCTCTTTTTTAAATCCTCCTCATTTTCTTTTATTTTTCCTAATTCTTCTTCCTTTTCCTTTCTCTTGCTCAACTCTTCTTTCTTCTTTCTCAACTCTTCTTCTTTCTTTCTGTTAAAATTTTCTTTTTCCTTTCTCTTTCTCAACTCCTCTTCTTCCTTCTTTTCCTTTTTAAGTTCTTTCTTTTTTCTCAACTCCTCTTCTTCGTCCTTTAATTCTTCTTCCTTTTCCTTTCTCTTCCTCAACTCCTCTTCCTCTTCTTTCTTCTTTCTCAACTCTTCTTCCCTATCTTTTCTCTTTTTTAAATCCTCCTCATTTTCTTTTATTTTTCCTAATTCTTCTTCCTTTTCCTTTCTCTTGCTCAACTCTTCCTCATCAAACTCTTTTCCTTTAATTTCTTTCTTCTTCCCTCTTTTAAGATTAATTGACCTGTTAAAAGTAGAATTTACTACATTATCGTCTTTTTCCTCTTTCTGATGATTATCCAATTCGTCTATAATTACAGCCTTTACTTCCTTTTTTATCTCCCCTATCTCTGCTTCTGCATTGTGGCATTCTAATTCAAGTAAACCGTTTCCATCTTTATCTATTTTTCTTCCCTTAACCTTCAAATTTCTCAAGTTTGTTTTCTCTTTGCTCTCTTCTTCTATTTCATCTTCTTTTAAGTTCTTACTCCTTAGTCTTGATTTATTACTCTTATAAATTTTATTCGACTTACTTTTCTTACTTCTAGCCATATTTTTATCATCTTTTCCTGGCCCCATTTGAATGTCTTCTCCTCCCTCTAACACTAAATCTATATTTGGTACTTTTCCTGAAATTAAAGAATCAAATTCTTCATTTTTATCTAGTAATGCCGGATTTGAAATATTTATAGGTTCTTCTTTGAACTCTTTTGTATCAAGGTTCAAATCTGATTCTGAACTATCTGAAGAAATATAGTCATTCTTGATCTCCTGGGTAAGTTTCTTCTGTTCATTGATTAATCCAATTATGATTACATCCGCCTTGTTCTTCTTTTGAGAATTTTCCATAATATTCGAATCTAATATCATATTCTCGCTCTCTAATTCCTTAACTACTAGATTGCTGCTCCTCCTATCAGAATCCGCTTGACTACACTCTTTAGATGAAACAAAACTAACCCTTCTAGCTTTTTCATCAATTTGTTGATTATATAAATTATTCTTGCTTGGAGTTATTTTTGATGTAGCAATTGACATCTTAACATTCTCAACATTCTTATATCTATTCTCAACGCTTTCTAAAATGATATTATTATGATCCATCCTATTCAATTCTTTAATTGAAACTATTCTGGAATCAACTATTGATACTTTTCTTGAAGGTGTTTCTATATGTTTCATTCCTTGAATCTTTTCAATTTTACTCGCTTTAAATATACCCATTATTTGATATGCTTGTTCCTCATCTATGCTCAATGATACTTTAAGTATATCATTCTTCATTTTTGATTTAATCTGTAGATTCTCAATGTTGGTTGAAAATATACCCGTCCAACTCTGTTTTATTTCAAGAATTTCACTAAAAACTATATTTATATGGAGATTACTCCTATTATCATCATATACAACCGACTGAACAGTCCAATAGGGTATTTCAGCTGTTGAAACAAATGGCTTTAGATCCTTCTCTTCAGTATTTCCCATCTCAATTGAATGTCTTGGCTGATTACTATAGCATTCATCTTCATCAATATCACTATGAAATACTATACTGAAAGCACATATATCAATTACAGTTACCAATTTAATCTCCAAACCTTGCATCTGAATTAAAACCCCAGACAATGACCAAATATTTTTTCCATTTCCATTACACGTTTTATTCCATGGAGTTAACAATCCTCTAAAGGAAAAATCAAAGTTCTCTGTTCCAATATATCTTAGCTGTATCAATCCTTCAGGCCATAATGACCTAAATACTTCAACAAAGCTTAATTCTTCATTTTCACCCTGAGAGCAGCCCCTTCCATAGTTTGATTTCTTTAAAACCCTCCAGATCAGTTCCCCTAATATAAGCTGCAAATCAAAATCAGGGCATGACAAAAATCTTTTAATACATATTTCCATAAGTGCAAAAGGCAAATAACAGTTAGATTTCTGAATACTTGAAATTTGTTGTATCATTGTGTAAGTCTCTGCTGCATATCTACTGGATAATATGAAGCTATGGCCTATATATAAATATTCCAAAACTCCATTGCAGTTTGATCTTTTCGGTTCAATCATTGTTAATAGCTCGAACAAACTATAGATGTACTTTTCAAGCATTACCTTATCTTTCATAAACATTGGAGTTTGCTCACTAATATTCTTTGCTTGAGTATCCTCTATATCCATTTTGCTGATTTCTAGATAGTACTCATCCACCCATGACATAAAAAACCCTGTAATATTTCTTAACAATGTAGCAAATTCCAACTCTACCACCTGATTTTTCTGAGATACTGAAACTATTGAATAGTATACATTCATGAGTACCTTAATATTTTTTTCATCAATATCGTTGTATCTCAAACTTTTATACTGAATTAATGTCCAGATAAATCTTAAACAGCTATTGCAACAAGACCAATTGTTGTCTTTTAAGGAGTCTCTCAATATCTCAAAAATTTTTTTATTTAAGCCTTTACTTATCTTTGTTTGCTCATTTTTTTCCTCTCTTTCCAATATTTCAACTATCGCATCTTCTATAACAACCCATAAATCCTCGTTCTCCTTTACTTTCTCAAGCTTCTTTTCAAGCTCTAGCTGCCAGTCCATTGATTTCAACGGTCATATATCTAATTCTATTATTTTCTTTCCTATCCTCTCCGTATTGAATTTACCAATTTATTACCTTATTCCAGTTTTCAATTTTCTTCTTTTTATTTATTTATCTCCCCAGCCTCATTCTGCTCTTCCCTTATTGCATGCATGCAATTCATATTTACTTTCCATATACCGGTGTGTCCACATGCAAATATTTTTAAAAAATAAATAAATAGAAGAAATTTTTTGATAGGAAGGAGATAAATTTAATTATTAATTTTGTAAAATATATATAATAGCTAGTTTTGTTAGACAGCTACCATTTTGTACTCTGGTTTTAGATAAAAAAAATAGTAAAAAAAGATTAGAAAATCAATTATAATATATTTTACTAGGCAAAAGTACTATTTGTTAATTATAATTAATGCCATATTATATTTAGATTCATTTATCACTTCAAGAAAATGATTTTTTTTATTGAGACTTTCGCCCTCCTCCCATGTGGACAGATGCATAACCAGTTGGTGGCGCATCATCAACAGGGAGCATTAAGTGTTCAGCATCCGACTCTACAATTATGAAGTAATAGTAAGTAATTTATAGACAATTAAATAAATTCAGCACATCCAATAACTTACCTAGAATTGCAAGCTTTTCAGAATCAGTCAAAACTGAACCTCCTCCCATGTCTTGACTTGCAGAGCCTAAAGATTTAGAAATAAATTAGTTCATTTTAACTTTTCGGTTAATTAATAAAAACTTACCATCAATTTCTGCAGGGATCTCAACACTATCCTCCTCACTCTCCTCGCCTTGTGGTGCAGTCAAAGCATTTTGTGCTGCCATTGCTTGCTTTTGAATAATCTGAGAAACTGGCTTTCCATTAATGGTAAGGAATGGTTTGCCTTGGCTACTATCCTTGATCACAATATCAATTCCAGAAGGCTTTAGCTCACCAACATTACTTCCAGCAAGTATATTTTGTTTCTTTGAGATTGCTGGTAATTTTCCACTTCTTACTCCAGTTTTTTCACATAAAACCATTTCTGTAATTGCATTCATCCAAGTATTTCTCATATTCCTGTTCTTTGTGCATACATTGTAGCCTATTCCTTTATCACTTCTGATTCCAAAACATATATCAGAAATGCTATCCAATGGTAATAAAATAGATGTTGATGATAAGGTTACAATAGGTAATTTTCCACGAAATAGTTGGAAATTTCCTTGGTGAACGATACCTGAAACTCTCTCCAAAGCATCTGGATCTCCTGGAATTAGCTGTCTGTCTAATAATCCCTTTAACCCCTCTCCGCATTGGCCAATTTGTTCATCATCTACGCTCAAAAGAGAGCTTCTAATTGTTCCGACCAAAGACTCTATATCGCTTTGTGTGTATCCTTTATTCACTAACTGATTAAATACTGACTCTGACAGTCCAAGGTGGGTCTTTGCTCCTCTAACTAGTGCAATAGATGCAAGGAATAATGCTACTATTGAAATTCTTGCCATATTCCCAATCTTTTCAATCAATAATTAAAATTACCTGTAATTTAATAAAATATTTAAATTCCTATTTCTCTCACTATTTTATCCAAAAAACTTAACGCAGTCAAATAAATACAAAATGCAGTTATCCTATACCGGCATTCATGCAAATTATTTTGAAATTATGTATTCAATTTTACATGTGGGCATGTATACATGCACTACAAAATAAATTTGTACACATGAAAATAAAAATCAATATTAAAAAAAAATTACTCGGAATAGAGTAAAACGGGTGAATTAAGTAAGCTATAGATTATTGATGGTATTTGGGCTTGGCGTTTGAAAGGGGAGAGGACATAGATTTAAGGCCAGAGATACAACTTACAAGAAAAAAGGAAATATTACTTCATTACTTAAATATAAATTAATTAAAAAATTATTAATAAAATAAGCAAAATTCATTTAATTATTTATTAATATTTTTAATATTATTTGATAATTATGGAAATACAGTCAGTGAAATAAAAACAGGAACTCAAATAAGTAAAGATGTCAACAAGAATTAAAATTTTCCTGTTAACTGTGTTTTTCATTGAATTATTTAATGATTCAATGTCACAATTTACACAAAACTTGAAAATAATTGAATCAAAATCTGTATGTCTAGATTCAGATATTTACGATCCAGAAACAGATATGTGTTTGGCGAAAGTTAATGCAATAAGTAAAAGTTGTCCTAAAAATTGTCAGAAGTTTGGTCATCTCTGTAAATGCATAGATGAAATCTCAATACAGTCAATTTGTCCAAGTGAATATGTTCTCTCTCCAAATATGAAGAAGTGTATCAAAGTTGAAAAGCTCTCACCTTCAATAGAGTGTGGGAGAGGATTAAAATGGTCAGAAAGTAAAAATATATGTGTTGGAGTAAAGTTATCAGCTCCAGAACTGACTTGTAGTAAAGAAAATTCCATGTTAATTAATGGAGTTTGTTTGACGTATACTAAGAAGGGTATTCAAAATGTTTGTGAAGATGGATTTATTATTAGGGAAAAAAATGTAACGGAAAAGTCACAAACTATCAAGTTAAATACAAGAGGAATTAAAACTGGACATCAAAATAATAATGATGAATCGAAAATAAGTACAAGTTACTGTGTAAAAGAAATGAGCTCACCTTATACTTTAGAATGCCCTGACGGCTTTATTTTGGACAGAGAAAGATCTTCTTGTATTGCTCAAATTTTTAGTGATCCAGAACCTAAATGTTTACCCGGCTTTGAGTTTGATAATAAGTCTGAAACTTGTATAAATAAGTCATTAGAAGAGTCTTCCAGCAGGTTATGCCCAAAAGATTATGTATTAGAGGGTTTTCAGTGTGTCCAGTCATCTTTTGTTAGCCCTGAGCCACGGTGTAGAGAGGGTTTCATTTTTAGTGTTGAAGATGCAGCATGCATCAAAGTACTACGAGAGCCTCCGTCATTTAGATGCCCTTCTGACTTATATATTTTTGATGGTAAGCAGTGCGAATTAAGAAAAACGGAGAAGCCCACAATAATGTGTGGAAATGGCACTGTTTTGGATGAAAAGATACAAAAATGTGTCAAAATTAATGTAATGCCAGCAACAATGATTTGTTCAGGAGGAAGGCAGTATGACGAAGAAAAAAGAAAATGTTATGTAATTCAAATTCAAGAATCTAACAAAACTTGCTCAAATGAAGAAAAGTATGATCCAAAAAAAGATATTTGCATCAAATTTGAGGAGAAGAAACCTATTAAAGGCTGTCCGTATGGTTTTAATCTAAATGAATTAGAGCAAATATGTGTCCAAGAAAACTTTGAAGCACCCAAACTTTCTTGTAAGGCTCCTTTTTCCTTAGTTGGAGGGGATTGCCTACATAATGCTGAACTCCAACCTGAATATGTTTGCCCTGAAAATTTCGAGTATAATGCACAAAATTCTCAGTGTTTAATGCAGAGCACTGTGCAACCTGAAAACGGGTGCCCTGAAGATTATAACGAGTATATTGATAAGTGTATTAAACAAATAGAGAAAAATCCAGTTAGTGTATGCCCTGCAAATTCAAAGTTAAATACAATCACGAATGAGTGTTTTATTTCTAAAAAGCCTTTAAAGGAGTGCCCTGTTGGGTTTAAGCCAACTAACGATTCTGTTAATCAGTGCATTCAAACATTAAATCAAAATAAATCTCAAGTTATTCAAAGTAACCACAACAACAACAACAGACATCACAGTGGACATAATCACTCTTTCTTTGGGGATTACTACAGTAATCATTCCAATATAAGAAGTTTTGGAGATGTAGGCAATGGGCAGGTACAAGCAGTTCAACTATCAAATCCTAATAGAAAAATAGGGGATCCCAACTTAAATGCTTATCCTCAAAACATTAAAACTGCACCTAAACCTAGAAGGTGAATATTAATTAATAAAATTTATTTGGCGCCAAATGTTCATAAATAATTATTAAAGTTGAATCACCAATATTAAGACCAATTGATTTTGGTAAAAGATTAATGAATATACAAGGTTCTAAACATTTTATTAATATAATTCTATGATAGGTAAATAATGCTTAAAAGGCTAGTATCCGGGAACGAAGAACAACCTGCAAATAAGACTCTATATTGCAAGAATTTGAATGATAAAATCAACAAGAAAGATCTCAAGATACTACTATTTGAGCTTTTTATTCAATTTGGTTTGATTGATAAAATTACAATAAGGGGGGGAAGCCCATATAGGGGCCAAGCATTCATTTTGTTTCAGGATTTAAATTGCGCAATAAATGCAAAAAACAGCATTAATGGTATGAATGTACTAGGGAAACCTATACATATAGAATATGCAAAAGAAAACTCAATTTTAAATCCTGGACCAGCGGAGAAAAAGAGCTCAGGATACACATTGGGACCAAAAATGCCAGAAAGCAAATAAAATATAGAATTAGAGATATTACATCGAAACGCAGCAAAAACATAATTCTATTAAAAACAACTTTTTCTCACGACGGAATATTCTGGTTATTATTGGACATTTTTGCTCAAATTCTCCGTATTTTCTGTATCAATTTTGGCAATCTTTTGAGGGATTCCTTTGGCTGAATCCAACAGGTCAGTAGAGCCAAAACCTCCCTCGCCTCTAGTAGTTTTGTCCAATTCATTGACAATACTAAGGCTGATTTTTTCTCCATTGAAAGAAACGAGTTGGAAATATCTCTCACCCTTTTTGACTTCGAAATCAAAGTTTTTAATGTTATCAACCGGTGCCATGAGTTCACCTCTATATCCAGCATCAATTAATCCAACAGAGTTGCATAGTCTAATAGGTGACTTTGAAATGGATGATCTTGCAAATAAGAGGTAGCTAACTGGCTTGCCTTCATCAGTATGAGCTGCAGCTTTGAATCCAAGCTTAATGTACGCAGTTTCTCCTGCCTTAATTACTTGGTCTTCAATTATGAAAAGGTCAAGTCCCGAATCACCATCGTGAAAAGTTGTATGGCTTTTGTAAAGCTCTTCAGCTACAGGGCTCAAAGGTAATAAAGATAGATGCATGTTTCAAATAAAATTTAAAATAATATTTACTTATTTACCAATAATTACTTAAAAAAGTAAATCTTTAAATTTAATAATTAGTATTTATATAATTTTTTTTTCTCCAAAGGGAAGATATTTACTTAATTTATCTCTATAATTAGTATACATTTCTATTTGTTCTTACGTTAAAAATACGGCGTTTTGGCGGCAAGTCTCCATGTGGGGAATGTAAACAGGCACGAAGAATTAATTATTAAAGGCGAGGGAGAAAAGTAAAAATATAAGTGATTAAGGTTTAAAACAAGGTGCTATAGTATGAAACGAAAGTATGGATCCTGCATTTTCGAGTAGTGATCTAGTTGGATTTAAGGGCCAACAATAATAGTATTAGTGGTGATAACTAAAACATTCTAGCGGTTATAAGTGGAGTATTACATGTCGTTCTTAATGTTACGGATAAGAACCTTTGTAAGGCTTTCCTTTGCGTTGAAGTTTATTTCATTACATTGGGATTCAACGTATTTGGATACGAGAATAACTGGAAGAGGATTTGGAGGGTCAACCTTTTTAATTGATTCTGTGTCAATAGGTAAGGGAGTCTCACCCTTGAGTTTTCTCTGTTCATTTTCAATTCTTCTCCTTTCTGCCATCTGTTTTATGAGGTACTGTTGCTTGTTATAGTCTCTATGCCCTTTGTAGAGTTTCTCTTGTTCCATTGATAAAACATCGATAGATTCTGCAAGATTCAATAGAGCTTTGTCGTTTATGTCGAGGGATGTCTTTGTATTGATTGATAATTCAGAATATTCAATTGTGGATTGAAGCACATCTGAGGTTATCCAGTCAAGCAGAAAGGCTTCAGAAAGAACTGGGTATTTAATATAAATTGGAACCTCAACAAGTATATCCTCAAAGCTAGCATTCTTAAAAATATGGAAGTTATCTTCATCATCTCTAAGCTTGCTTGCATATTCAGAGTTCAAAGTAAAAGCTTTAAAGGCATTTTTCTTTCCCTGAATGAGTAAATCAGGATCAATGCTCAAAAGAATGGCGTTTTTACTCTCAATGTTATTATAATATGATAGTAATGTAGATACAACTCCATAATCTTGGAAATCATCAAGACGTATGAGTTGGTACCATCCAAGTACAAAACAGTCTGAACGTATTTCATGCATAAGTTCAACCATTGCAGCCTGATATTTGTCAACTTCCTCAACGAGGCGTTCCTCCAAATCCAGCTTTTCTGATTTATCCAACTTTCCTCCACTATAGTTAGACATAAGAGACGGAAGTAGGTCTTCTCTTGTTGGAAGCTGGAAAGACGTTGTAATCTCCAGCTTATTACCGTATTCCATACCAAGCAATTGCCCCGTAGCGTTCATTTGTGAGTAGTTCTCTGTGCAATGCTTAATAATCCTTAAAATAGCAGAAATGTCAGCCTCTACTGACGAAACCGTTGTTTTTGCTGACGAATGTTTATAGTGAGACGATCCTCCTACACTTCCAATTGTGTTTCCACTGTTAAAGCCATAATGCTGATGATGCCCAGCTCCTGATGTTAAAGAGCCCTGTGAAAGCTGTTGGTTTCCTAACTGAGACTGAAAATATCCAGATCCTTTTCCACCTGAAGTACTTGAGGATCCAGCAGACTGCTGAGCGTCCTCTTTTAAATCCTTCTCTTCAGTTTGTCTGCTAATTCCCCAACCTACATGTTTCGTTGTTTGAGTGGCTCCTTCCATTGGATTAGAACTCAACCCTATTAAGCCGTCTTTCCCGATCATCTTGGCAAATTCTTGCTCCTGGAGCCGTAGTTCTAATTATTTTTATCCTTGATTCTATGCAAATATTAAGGTTTTAAAAAATAAAACCTTGTTGTCAATTTAATATTTCCTCCCCTTTTTTTCAGTCAGTCAATTAAAACAATATTAACCTTTTGGCGCCATAGCGCCAATATTCGAGACGAGTATATTAATATTACCGGCTAATTTATATAAGTTAATTAGAAAAGATAATAAGAAAAATTTTAAAATTATAATCGAGTAAATAGTAGATTTGCATGGGTATGCTGTTATCCTAAAGATATATATAAAGCTAGGTATTAAATAGAATGGAATGTAGGCACGCAGGAAGATCAACTTCAACATTGTACAAATATTCGCTGAAAAAGCACTCGTTGGAGATCTGTTTATTTAGACTTAGGTTTTTATAGAGTTGGTTTCTTGTAGAGATCCTCTTTAGTGTGAGATGAGATGAATCTAGCTTGTTGAAAAAATATAGTGAAATTTGAGCTAGTGTTACAAAATCTTTATTTGAGTGTTTTGTTGTCTGAATTAGGTTAAAAATTTCGGATTTAAGTGTCCACCAACTTTTATATCCTTTTTCTGAGCTTGAGTTGACTTGTTCTAGATAGCAGTTTGGGTGGTATTGTTGAATAATGTGATTTGAAATCGAGAAACACAGAGAAAGGTTATCAATGACATTAATTTCAATGGTTCCACTTAATGGGTTGTTTTTTCTTATGATATTAAAAGTTTCAAGAACTTTACTCAAAATAGAGCTCAAGATTACCTCCCTAATATGGCAAGAAGAGCAGCATTGTTTTCTTTTTTGGGGATTGTTTTCATTAGACTCAGAAATATCACCTTCCTGACTACAATTTGCCAAGGATATGAGGAGGTCTGATAATGCAGGACGTGATAGCCAAGTCAAAACATTATCATCCTTCCAATTACAGTTTATCAGAGTGTTCGCAATTTCTCTGCAAATTTGGAACATTACCATGCGAATATTTGAGAAATATGAATACTTTGTGATCATATCAAACATAGATAATATGAAAGATGGAAACAGACTTTTTTTTCCAGACCATAAAGCTTCATTGATGCTATTTTCGTGAGAAAGATTTTTTGTTGTAGCATAATTTTGAGCCTTTTGAGAACTCTCAGTATTTTTATTGATAAGTATTGAAATGTTTTCTGGTCTACAGATTTCAGTTATCGACTTAAATGTCCTTATTAAAATTTCAAAGTCATCCAAATCTATACATCCTGTTGAAATAGCCTCCCTGATCTCTTGTATATCTGGAATTTGACTGATCAAAGAATTAAAGTTATTTTCTTTATTATAATCAAAATCTATTAAGCAAAGAGAACTTCTGGAATTAATGGTGCCCAAAATTCCAGACTCTATTACCTCCTTAGTAACTTTCTTTTGGTCTTCATTTAGTAGTTCATTTGAATCTTGTACTACTGAAGTCAGCACTGTAATAAAGTCCACTATAAGATCTTCATTTTCTTCAAATAAACTCAAACCCCTATCGTCTACATTCATTTAGATAAAAGGATATAACCTTCTATATAGTCAATATAAATCAATAAAAATTAATTTTCTCTAAATTCATTTATGTATATTAATTAATTAATATAAAAAAATCAGCCACACTTGGCGGGACTTTCGTGCATGTATACATGCATACATGCAAACTTCAGGCTAAGTGGGATGAATTGCTTTTTTTAGAGTTTTAATAATAATTTGATGGATTATTCTGGATGTTTTTTGTGGGATTTCTGGATCGTGTGAAACAACATGTACTGGCCAGTTTATCATGTTATTGACAGTATTTGCAATTATTTCATCTTGAAGAGTTTGCAAGAAGTCCCTTGTTTCAGGCTTTATTCGGGATTTCTTCATATCTGCCTTAAGTAATATGGGTATAAAAAGTAAGCTAATAGAATCTTCATTATTACTTGGAAGATAGTATAGTGGAAAAGGACCATTTTCAGAATCTTCTTCCTCTTCGTTAATTATAACTGGAGCTGGGAAAAGACCGTTGGAATGAAGCTCAAAGATATATGGCAAAAATAGATTGTGACCGCACAATATTATTGATTTTCCTTGTTTTATTGCCTTTTCAATGTCAACTTGAATACCTTTAGTAATTTCTCTCGAATCAATCAAGTAGTTTGAAAAACTAAAATCATCACTTTCTAAAATATTGCTTATCTTTCCATGGTAAATCCTCAATGTTTCCTTAACGGTATTTGTGGAGACAACATTTGGGATATTCAAATAGTGTGACAAATCAATAACTACAGAGGACTTGTTTGAGTTTCGTATCCCAAAAATAAGAGGAACAATTGCAAGCTTTGAGGTAAACATTTCTTTCATAACTTTAATCTCTTTGCTGATATCTCTGTTTATTGTTAATAGTGCATTCTTTGCAAGTATATCCAAGAATTCATCCTGATGCTCATCAATGTTAAACTCTGAAAGAGTGTCTAGGATTTTATCTATTTGATCACTATCGTAGATCTGGCAGTTAAGAAGTAGTCTTCTAATGTTAAAATTGTTTAGAGTTAACATATTTACTTTCATCACAAATTTGGTTATTTAAAATTTAAAGAAGTTTATGTTATGTCTGAATTAGCCTTAATTAACACATATAAGACCATTTATCTTCAGTTTAACATGGCTTATAAGTTCCTAGAAATGCTTTATATTTGTGTGTGTGTATGAATAAGTTAGTTATTTATACTCGAAAAGCAATTGAAATTTTTGGTGTTTTAATTGAAGCCTAATATACCAGAAAAAAGTATCCTGATCTTAACCTATTTCAGCATCTTAAACACCTAATACAAACAGTATTCCAAAAGATATCTAATTCACAAACTAAATTCTCACCTTTTGTTGTTATTTTCTGCCTTATTTAATTTTTTCTTTTTGTAATTTTATTTTTCTCTTGCATTTCAAGATATTATCATTCTTAGTCCTATACAGGTACCGCTTCAGAATAGTTTGGCGCCAAATGATTTTTTAACTTATTTTTAATAGAAAATCAGAAAAAGAAAACAAACGGGAAAAAAGAACTAATTGTAGCAAAGAAAGACGAAAGAGAGAATTGCTCTTACTCTTAAGTCTTTATGGAGCTTATAAACTCAAGAGGAGGTCTGGATAAGAAGGTGAATGGTGAAGGGAATTCGAGAGGAGAGCTATATTTAACATTAGATGAGCTACGCTGGGTACAATTACATGTAGGACCTGAATTTGGATTCATTTTATCCCCAGCTGCTCCTAAAGTGCAGAAGCAAAAAAAGAGTAGGGTGAAGCTGGAAAACGATAATGAGGATAAAGTTGTCGCCAAATCTGGACTTTTTGCTTCAAATAAAAGACAAAGAACTAGCTCATTATCGGGAAAAGGTGCCTCGGGCTCATTTCTTACTGTTTCTGAAGATAGAGGAAACTTTGCAACTAGTGAAGTTAGCTTTGAGGGAAAGACTACAAGACAAAGTAGTGGTAATAGAGCATCTATGATTCACGACGCTTCATCAAAAGATCATATAGGTGCTAATAGTATGGGTACAGGTTCTGCTACTACCGTTAATTTGAAAAATGTAAAGATGATTGATTTCAAAACTTTTTCCTTGGCACTTTTGGAAAAGTTAAGTAAGATTCCCGGGTCTAGGTGGTTCTTACAACCTGTAGATCCAGAACTTGATGGAGTCCCTGACTACTTTTCTATTATTGAAAATCCTATGGATTTCCAAACTATACACGAAAAGTTGGTTCAAAATATGTACAAGAATCCTTTTGGCTGGCAGCTCGATATGAGATTGGTTTTTTATAATGCTTTAAAGTATCACAAGGAGGGTAATACTGTTAGAGATGATGCTCTTTCTTTGGCGATCGAGTTCGAAAATAAATGCAAGGAAATTAGGGAGGTTAATCCTTATTATTATACTATTCTGCAAGACAAGCAAGAATCTTTGCCTTTATCTGAGTTTGACTATGATGATACTTTTTTGGAAAAGCTTAACACCTTGAATCAAGAAATCCTAATTAGAATTTACTCCCTATTAGTTGACTCCAAAAAGGAGAGTCAGGATTCTATAGATGATCCCCGTTCTACTTCAGAAATGATTCTCAATCAGCTTAGATTAAAGCCTAAAGTTATTCGTGATCAAATTATATTACTTGTTGATTCAATTATTCAAATCGAAAATAAGTACAAAAAAGTATGTCAATATATTAAAGCTGAAGACATTGTTAACAAAACCAATTTCCCTAATGATGATGTAGCAATGACTCCAAGTAGCGAAGGAAGCAGCCCCGAGGATGCAAGCTTTCCAAAGGATCCAGATATTGAAGATGAGTTTGAAGGAATTGAGGATTTCGTAAGAATGAAGGCTGAGAATTCCAATCCACAACATGATATTCCAATCAATTCAGGTTCTAATAGCAATGACGATGAACATGATGACATTTATAGTAATTCAATTCATGATAATGAGATCATGAACTCCTCCTTTACCTCTAACACCTTTCCAATCCCTCCACAAGAATCTGCTTGGGGTGAGTGGAAGGCGAAGGTTATTCACAATAGTACTCTGACCCAGAGAGAAAATGCTCCGAAGAAATCAAAGAGAGAAAGAGAGGCAGAACAGGCTGATGCTGAGATTTGAAAGCTTCCTAATTAAATTAACAATAACTAGATCTTATAATGCTATTAAAGTAAATTCTTTGTGGATTAATCTGTTTCACTCGTATAAATAGTTAAACCTCTATTTACTAAACTAATTACTATATTAAGTAACTAGATTACGAATATTGTATTCAATAATCACATTGCTTTCTAATTTTTGTAAGTATATATTTTTAAATAAAAAAGCATAATAGTATATTAGGATTTGACGATTTTAGGAAATTCTTCATCTCTGATAAAGCTTACGTTTAACTTTCTCCCCCCGAAGAACCTCCCGTGGAAAACTGTTCTGGCTTTTGAGGCTTCTTCTGGAAGGGAGTACTTTACCCACACATTTCCATCCTTCTTTTCCTTGTCGAGAAAACATTCTAAGAGTGTTCCGTATTTTTCACATTCCTCCTCGACATCAGCTTGAATTTCCTCTAGGATTTGCTCAATAGTTTCGTCTTCGTCCATGGATTCTTGAATACTTTGTTCAGTAAACATATTGCTAAATAGAAGACAACAGAAATGCGTTTCAGAGTTACCAGATACAGTGTTGTTTGTAGAACCATTAGTTTTCTGCTCTAAAGAAGAGTAAAAACCCGGATCTGGGGGAACAGGAAGATTATGATTAGTATTAGATGGCTGATTAGGGGGAGGTGAGGAGGAGGAGAGAGGGGGTAGAGATGTATTTAATATAGTGGATGAGGGAGTAATGTTGAAAGTTTCCTGGATAACAGGATTATCAATTTTAGACTGAGTTCTTGCCAATAGCTTCTTAGTCAGAAAGTTTCTTGAGTCTGCACCAAGAAGTAAAGCCTCTTCTGAGTCATCTAATTTGTCGAATTCAGATACTCTTTCTAGATTATGTGTTGGGGACTTTTCTTTAAAAAGATCATTTTTAGAGTTAGATACTCCAACAACAGGCAAGTGGCTATTATAGGCTGAGGAGACTGAACTATTGGAAACTTTGACAGTGGAATGGCTTTCTTGAAATATAGTAACAGTAATCTTTTGTCCAGCGATTTCAAAGTTATTAAGAGCTTTAACTGCATCGTGAGCTTCAATGGCTTTTTCAAACAAAATATGAGCAGATCCAAGACATTTTTGAGTCTTTTTGTCAATTTCAATGTCAATTTTGGTAATTTTTCCAAATGTTGAGAATAAACTTTCAATTTCATCTCGCCTAATTCTTGCTAATAGACCAACTAATCCATCTACTCTAAGCAGAAGAGGCGTAGTTTCTGCCTTAATTTCTTCCAATTTAGCGAGCTTAGCAGCTCTGTTCTTTTCAGCTTGGGATGCCTGGACTGTGATAGGTGTATCCATAATCTTTTGGCCACTTAGCTTGAGTGCCTTTAGTACTGATTCGACAGAATAAAACTCTACGTAACAAACTCCCTTAGACCTTCCTGTGCGATAGTCCCGGATAATTCGTATATCACGTACATTTCCAGCATATGTTGTAAAGAATTCATAAACCTCGAATTCACGTGCATCCAAGTTTAAATTTAAGACTAAAACAGTCAACTCATCCCTGCTAGAATATTCCAGATCTTTTTTGACCTTATCTAACTTAGAGTCCAGATTCTTTTCAAAGTTTGAATTTGTATTCTGATATCTTCTGCTGCTATTAGAGGAAATTCTATCTGATGATACAGAATTTGATCTAGAATAGTCTCTTCCTCTGGAGATTTTATTTTTACTACAATTTCTTTCAGGAGACCTAGATTTATCTTCGCTAAAATACTGATTTTTTCTTCTAAATTTATGTGTGTATTCATTTCTATAAGTTTTATATGAGTCAGAATGTCCAGCTACGTCACTTTCTCGTCTATAGCAGCCTTTAATCCTATAGTCGTAATCTCTTCTGCTTGACTCTCTAGTTTGCTCCCTTGAAAAATCTGATTTAAGTTTATTACCGTAATTGTCCATTCGAGAAATCCTTTCTTACCCCGCAAAGAATACCTAAAATCTATTCAAGGAATTCATTCAGGAAAATCAATTTCTGACTGAAATATTTCCTTTAAATATCTATTAATCAACTTTACCTAGTTTTTCCTCGATTGGTTCAAGTTCTTTAAAAAGTATGCGTAAAAATCAAACAAATCAAGTCCCAAATTTCTGGATACGGTCGAAATTTGTTCTTTCGTGTGCAAATAGTTAGTCATATAAATTCGTTCCTTACTCATATTTTAAGTAAATAATTATAGTCTTGAGCCCGCTTAGGCGGGCTTCTGATTAAACACGACCATGTAATGGGAACCTGTAGGTGCTAAGAGAAAATAGTCAAAGAACAATTCAAGAAAAAAAACTAATGAATAATTAGTATAGGGTCAGAAGTTTTATGCTAAATTGGGCCTATCACTACCCGTATCATTCTTACTGTTATTTTCTAATATAAGGGTGACTGGCCCATCATTGACAAGACTGACTTCCATTTCTTCTCCAAAGCAGCCAGTTTTGATTTTTTCCGGATCATGTGATCTTTTAAACTTTTCTACCATTTCGTTAAAAATAAGCAGGGCATCCTTTCCGTTCATAGCATTATGAAAGTCGGGTTTCGATCCATTTTTTACATGGCCATATAGAGTAAACTGAGAAACAACTAAGATTTCAAGATCCTTGTCTTTAACACTAAGTTTCCAAGGCTTGCTTGAAGTTGGATTTGACTCATCTGGCCAGAGTCTGATGCTCAGACATTTTCTTACAAAGTAATCAGAGTTTGAGTCAACATCATCGGTTTTAATTCCGACGAGTAACAGTAATCCTGGTCCAATACTACTAACTATTCGGCCATTTACCTTAACTGATGCACTTTTTACTTTTTGCAAAACAACTTTCATCCTTTAAAGGAGAAAAATTTTATTATATTATTAATTATTTTATTTCCCCTCTTAATTACGTGTCTATTCTCTCAAATCATAATTTCTGATTTGAAAAATGAGTCGTTAGAAATTGATAAAAAATAGCTAATTTTAGAAACTAGCCAATAGATCACTGTTATCTTTACAATTAATAGGATAGTGATATCATCTTGTTTATCTATACTTATATAATAATCTTACATCTTACCATACTAATTTTATTCCAAATGGATGGTCTTTTTTTTCATACATGCAACCACGTAAATTTGAGACAACAAATAACGGATATATTCAACTTGCAAGTTGAATCAATATGGAGGGAAGAAAAACCTTGAAACTTCACTCCAAGAAAATGCCAATAACAATATTCCATTGAATCTAAACTGAGAAGTTTTCGAGTTATGATACCTCATCATCCTAGAAACACGGAGAAAATCTCTAATATCGGCAATACCTTCCTCATCTCTCAGAATATCCTTGTAAACTTTTAAACCAGAACTTTGAATTTGTTCAGTATGATGGTCCGATATTGGAACCACTTGAATTGAGAAGAGAAGGCAAATTTTAAACGTAAAATGATCGATATTTAGAGTATTCTCAGTGATGGATAATGTTGAGTGCTGGGATAGTTCAATGATTGAAGAATGTTCAGAAGTTTGAGCATCACAAATACTATCCATAACAGGGGAATCTGCCATAATAACTCCAATTTCAGAATATAACATACATTCTAAATCGTTAACTTTGTTCCCAAAGAAAACAGATTTAATATAAATATCACGTCTAGAAATAGCGTTCATGCTTATGGATGCAATTACATAGTGTATCTTGTCTCTCATTCTTTTATTGTATTGCTTATTTATCTCTTTTACAGACTGTCTAAAGGCTCTGTATTTACAAGAAGGGCCATATAATGAATTGGGAGCGGTTTCAACTTCATCACAACTTTCGGATTTGTATTCAAATTCACTTGCAGAAATTTCAAGCTCACATTTACCTTCATTATCCGATAGGATACCTTCAATGGTATCTTTAATTCGTTTAGAGCCCTTTGATGCTGAAATAATTACAAACCTTTTTGAGAACTCACATAGCGACCTTAACGTTTCAAATGCTCCTTCTCTGAATTCCCAGCCTTCTTTACATTCAATAGATGATCCGTTGACTATGTTCGAATTTAGAAGCTGCAATATCTTCATTTCTTTTTCTATTTTAAAGTTATATATATATTCAAACTCTGAAATGGCCAGGAATATCTTAGCTAATGCATTCCCATCAAACTTCTCTAATGGAGTCGCTGGCAGCCACTCATTACACCAGGAGAGTCTATCATTAATGTGGGTATTTATTATTTTCTCCGCTTCTCTTTCTAATGACGGCATATCACATGCTTGTGGTTTATCTGAATAATACTTCTTACATGCTTGAAGAATTACAGTTTCAAAAGTGTTGTATTTTGTGATTGTACCATCGTAGTTGGATCCCACAGTCCCAATGAATAATTTCTTATTTACTCTGTTTTTCCTCCTAACCATTCTATAAGTCTCATATATATTACGTTATTAATCGAGTTATATTCTAAAAACCTAACGATAGCTCTACACACACCTTGCTTTGCCTACTTGCAAAACTGACTAAGGTGACCCCTTAACCCTGTCAATATAATCCTGTTTGGTTAAACCCCACTTGGGCCCCAATCCAATTTCTAATCCTGCTAAATTCGACTTAAATATTTTTTCCTCATCGAAATCTGTTTATTAAATGCGCTTTTAGTTGGCGCCAAATACGTCATTTTGCTAGGTGGCAACTTTGCATGCATTTTAATGTAAATGCTAGGTTAGAATTTAAAAGAATTAAAAGAATAATGGAAAAAGAAATATATGTAAAATTAAGAGTATATAACCTAGTGAAGGGAACGACAGGAATAAAAATATATAATTAGAAGCGAACAAGTAATATTGGTACTACTGCCTTCTGGCAATTAAAAGATAAAACTCAGAATGAGAAGAAAGCTCATTAAATAAAGAGTCAGCAAGCTGTTGGCTTTGGCCATATAAAGGATTTCTAGTGTATTCCTCAGGAGAATGAATTTCTTGACTAGTGAGTCCTGCGATTTCAAGGGCTTGCTTGAACTTTGAAGCACATAGTCGGTCATGCCTGTGCACATAATAAAATGTTCCTTGGAGTGTTAGAAGTCCTGATATAACTTGGGATAGTTGAATCTCCATCTCAGAATTGTACACAAGATCCGATCCTAGAATAATATCGAAAGATCCTTTAACTTCTGAGTTATCGGGGTCTAAGTTACTGAAGCTTTCTTGGTCGAACCAATTTAAGTACCTTGCTTGAATAAAATTTTGATCTTCACCAAGAAGAGCAGAGTTTAACTTAATGTTAATTTCAGCATTTTCTAGTGATAGTTTTGAAACGTCTGTCAGGAAAAGCTTGGCTGGCTGACTATTAAAAAAGTATTTAGAGTAGATAGCAGCTACTAAACCCATTAAACCACATCCACAACCTAATTCTATGACGCGTTTTCCTGCAAATATATTTTCATTTCTAACCAAATTAGCAATCCAATACGAGGCTACAATTGAACTAGACCAGAGGTGTACTCCTGTGGTATCATTTTGAGGGTTCTGGTCAAATACTTCTTTAACTCCCATTAAAGCTAATTCCCTACATTTTATTACAGGTCTTGTTTCGAGATTATCAATATCACCACCAGTAAAAGTAAGGCTATGAATGAATTCTTGAGAAATTTTTATATTGGAATAATTATTTGATTCACCGTGGTTTTCATCAAATTTAACGGATCCTGAATGTTCCTGCTCTAACCTATCTGCTGAAGGGTGTTCTAAGACCAATTTCAAAATATCCTCATCGTTCATATTAAATACCTCAGTAAGCACACTCTTATTAAGAGAATTTTTGAGTAAAACATCAGCTCCACCTTCTTCTATTTCTCTTCCATCGCTCAATAACTTAATTATCACTTCTTTCTTCTTATTTGTTACGGCCCAATGCAGTGGCGAATTTCCATTATTGTTTTGCCTGTTGATTGATGCTCTTCTCTCCAAAAGTTCGCATACTATATCTAAATGACCATTCGCACTTGACTTATGCAAGGCAGTATTCCCATTATCATCTTGATAATCCACGTCAATCTTATAATTATCCAGTATATATTTCATACAATCCAACTCCCCGTATCTCGCACACTCAGTCATCTCGTCACTAATCTCTTTTAATGTGAGACCTTCCATTTCTACATTAGTTATTTCTAAGAAGCACGTGTTCTCTTCTACCATGTCTTTTCTATTTTGTTTAAATAGTTTACTATTCAAATGGTCAGCTATAACTCCAAAAGCGCCATGGCTGTGGCGCTACCTAATAATTGATCAGTATTTGAGGAGGTAATATGACAAACTGGAGCATAGTTTGAAAATTTAGAGAAAGAATCAGAATAGATAAAGATTTTCATTAACTTTTGTGCTTTAGTGAGCACTTAAGTAGTGCGCATAATTATTTAAATATTTAATAATTCCTGCCAATCAATTGAAAGAACAATTAAAGAGTTTTGGCGGCAAAAAACTAATAATATTTTTATTTATAAAACTAAGAAGCTACTGCGGGATTAAATAGAAAAGTAAATTCAACACAAATTAATAAAACAAGACTATAAAGTATTTTAAAGTATTATTTTATATTAAGATGTTGTATAGCTTATCAAGTCCATTATTTAGACAATATTTAAGTGTTGTAAAGTAAGTTTGGTTTCAAATATTGCCAAATTGAGGCGTTGAAAAATGGGAATTGTCATTCACAACTTATAACTTATTTTCTGCTTTTATTAATTGAATAGAAAATCAAATAAACAGTTGCAAACAGGAGGAGCTGTAGGAAACTCAAAAGCTGTTTCTGAAAGAGCTCAAGTTTATCCTTCTAGTACAGGAGTATAAGATGAGCATATTAATTCTTGGTTTAATTTCAAATTCTTAATACTCTATTTTTACGAATCTGATCGTCTTTCATAATACGTTAAGGGGGTCTTCGTCATCTTCACTTTCATATATTTGTTGTTTCTGTTTAATAAAACTTGGAGTGTTTATACTAGTGGTGGATTTAATAGATTTAGTCTCTATTGAATCATGCCTGGGATTCTGACTAGTATTAACACCATGGCTACTAAAGATATGAGCAAACTGAGACCAGGATGGTCTTCTAGAAACGGAATTCGATTCAAATTGAATATTTTTCAGTGATTCAATCTTCTCATTTAAGGATTCCTTTGATGATAAATGCTTATTTTTCTTGTCATTTATACCTGCTCCTTTTGAATTACTTTTATATAGAGAGTTCTGTGCCTTATTGAGATATTTCTTTGTCAATAAATTCAAGTTAAAAATACGACCAGAAGTGGAAACTGACATTCCTTTAAGTTTTGATGAAATTGCGTCCAGAGCCTTGTTAGTATTCGCATCTGAATTATATAATTTCTCACTAAATTCTCGATCAAACTCATTATCTATTTCCTCACTATCATATTCATCTGATTCTTGGAGCTCTGATAATGAAAATGTATCCTCTTTTTGATAGTTGCTCATATTATTTGAGATATCTATAAAACCCATGGAGTATTCTTCAATAGGTAAATCCCTGTTAAAAATTTTATTATCTGTCAAGATCAAAGCATTTTGCATTAAATCATGTGAATTTTCACAATAATGATTTGCATCAGCCTTGGTTGTGATCGAGGAATCTTTAAAAGGTTCTGCAAATTTATATAAGGAATAAAGTGATCTCACAAATTCATTTACCATTGTTTCCTGAAAAAACCCTCCGTTTGAATTTGAACTTTTAAACAGACTTGACAATGAAGAATCGTTCAAATTTTGTACATATCTATTTATATCATTCCAAGTAATGCAATTTGGTCTATAGCCAAAGTTACAGATAAGTTTAATAGAAAAGTCATCAAAAATACCTATCAAGCTTCTTACAGTATGCTCCTGAATCAACTCTTTACTTCTTTTCCTTGTAAAAGAGCTCTTCTTCCTTGAAGAAAAAGTCCCATCTAATTTATTTGGGATATACTGTCCTTGAGATCCATGAATCCACTCATGAGCTCCCGTTATCAAAGCCTTAATAAACCTATTTGTTGAAAATGGATGGTCCATAATTTGGCATAATGAAAAGTAAAAAGATATTCCAAGCCTTAATAGAACCAGCTCAACTCCCTGCATCACCGCCGGCCTCTTTTTCAAAGATGACCCAAAACACGCCAATGCATTTAAAAGGTTGAATAAAGCTTCGTTCTTACATCCAAATGGTGTTAGCAAGGGAAATTTCCTGCTTTTCAGGAATCCCTCAAACCACTCCTCCTCAAAATCCTTTAATTTATGTACGTGGCAGACTGTAAGCAGTAGAACTGAATATAGAGTTGGAATGCATAAGCCATACTTGGCATCCTCTATCATATTATCAGGCTTCACTGAAAATTCATTAAACAATTCAGTTACCACCAATTCTATTAAACCCCTTTTATTTGCAGGGAATGCAGAACTTATTGAATGCAGTACTGAAGGTCTCACTGAAAAATAATTTCTTTCTGCAGCTCTTTCCAAACTTTCCTTTGGTTTCAAACTCATATCTAAGTTAGGAAATTCATGAGCCAACTCCCCAAAGTCATTGCTTCCTTTTGAGTTATTCATTATAAACTTTTTTTTCAAAGTATATCTGTATTATTAACAATGATTCTTGGAACTATATAGATTTAAATTAATAAGCTGTAGTTTATGATCACTTTTCCTATTTAAAAGTTACATTAAAATTCTTAAGCATAATCCTTAGTGGCCTCCGACTACTCTGTTCCCATCTCTAAACATGAGCTTTCGGGATTTTACTCACTAGGAATAATGGAGTACTAGTTATTTTAAAGCTAAAACCAGGCTCTATTTTTACTGATAAAAGATAAATACATCACAGGATAAAAACAAAGCAAGTCAGGTGAATAAGGTTGTGTAGATCAAATTTTTTTTTTCTGTGATTTCTCAAGTCTCACAGTATCACTAAGCTCCTTTTTATTTTTACCTGATTTAATTAAAATGGATTACATGGAAATCAGAAAATTCCAATCCCCACCTTTAAATTAGCTTCTTTATGAATTCTTTCACATACTCAATCTTCCGAATTTTGAACTTAATATATAGATTTTTCCTGTTTTTCCTTAAATAATAACAGTACTTTTATATTTATTTTTCTCACTGTTTAATGCTTTTACATGCTCGTATTTTAATAAATTTACAAACAATTTATCATGAAAAAAAAATTTTGCTTTTGTACCGGGTATAATTATATATATTTCTGTGAACATTTTGCCGGAAATATTAATATTTTAGTACTGGCATTTTCATAAATTGCATGTAAATAATTCAAAATGGCGCCAAACTTCGGACCATATTATTTAGTGGGGCAAAACCCAAGTAAATGCATAGTAAAGCTAAAAAAAAAAAATCAGTAGAAATAAAAGGATTCTAATTAAAAGTGAAAGAAATTATAAGGAAACTTATTATATCATGTTTTTTTATAATGTAAACTAAGCAAAGGTGACAAACTCTTGTACTTTCTCTCTTTTCTATTTGCCTTCTTCATCTTCGTCCTCAACATTGTCATCTTCATCAAATGGAATATCCATATCTTCCACACGCCCCATTGTTTCATCTTCCTCCTCATCTTCAGAGTCGGAGTATTCAGATTCATTTTCAGATTCAGATGCACTATTGAGATCATTCTTTTCGTCATCACCGCCAACAACTTCAATTTCACCTTGTCTCTTAAAATCTCCTCCTTTATATTGGGTTATAACATTCTTAATAGTTTCCATGGCTTTCTCAATTGCCTCAACTCCTGCGGCTTTTCCATATGAAACTGCGGTAACAAGATATTGAGGTGGAGCAATGAATTTAACCTGGATTTCAACATCATCCTTGGTAACGGTCTCCTGTCCTGCAATAATTGCGTGACGAACAGCATCAATACCATCATAACCGCAGCAACAGACATGAATTCTTGCCCTTAGCTTTAATTGCTGTGGAGATAATCTAAACTTAATATCCTGAATGAGAGCCTCCTTAACACTTGCTGGCAAGTCAAATTCTCCGAGAACTGCTTCAGGGTTAACAGCTGCTTCTTTAAGAGCATCCAATGCATGGCCATATTTTCTATGTAAAGGCCAAATCAATTTCTCACTAAGCTCCTCAACTGAAATACCCTCTTTTTGAGCGATATGGCGAACAGTCTGATAAACTTTCTTCATTTTGGAGTACTTCTCTTCACATCTCTCAACATCCTCGGGATTTACTCTTCTCTTTGATAGATCAATATAGCCTTTATTCTTGTCTACTCTCAGTACAACAACAACCTCAAGTCTTCCAACTCTGGTCAACTTATTGACACTACGAATACGTCTTTTGGATAACTCCGACATCAAAATCATACCCTCAATGTCATTATATTCCAAAAGACTAACAAAAGCTCCTACCTCCGTTATTCTTTTAACTCTGGCCATAACAAATTCCTCAGGCTCAGGAAACTTGTTCTCATAGAATCTACAATCCACCACATCTTGTTGCTTCGTCTCCATTTTTTAAATCAATCCAAGAATTAAGGATTCTTATTGCTAATATTATCAATAAAATAAAGGGCTGCTTTATTTTGATCTCTTTTTATTTTCTCACTTTGTATCACTTTTAATAAACTGACTCTGTCTTTGGCGCCAAAATTGCTTTAATACCGGTTGTTATAAAAAAAAAAGCTAGAAAGTAAAAGCAGAATTTGCAAGTTTTAAGATATTTTGGCTTATAGTTCAAATCTTCAGCTAGATCATATCTAATTTGATTCAAATTTTTTTTAGTTTAGACTTTTTGTTAAACTCTTAGACTTTTACTTTAATAGGAAAAGACGCATTTAAAAGTGAGAAAAATGAGGATTTCACTACTCAGCCTCAGATCACTTGAGATATTTGTCAATTTAAATGTGTTTTAGAGTCTTAATTAATTAGTATTAGGTGTTCTAAAGTAACAATTTAGACCAGAGTCTGACTTCATAAAATGGTGGTCCAATATTTACTACTAAGATTTGGTATATAAGCCTAGTGGATGAAAACTAACAGCAGCAGTGTATTATAACTTGTAATTAACTGCGTTCAAACTTTGTTAAGATGATCATACTTATTCTCTATGCTAGTATAAAAGTTACAGCGACTAAGAAAAGCCGATATATCAGTTGGGAGAAAGTATGAAAATAAATTTCAAGAGTACAGTTCCAGCTTACTCGTCATTATCTGCCTCATCATCATCTTCACTACTGCCTTCCTCATCTCCATCTGAACTGCCGCTATTAGAAGAATAAGAATCCTCGTCATTTTCAAAGTCCTCATCATCCTCATCATCACTAGGTAGGTCTTGCTCAAGAATGGACTTAGTTGATGACTCCTTAGAAGAATCCTGGTCCTTTGATCTGGAGGCTGCTCTTCTAGATGAAGAATCAAGACTCTCTTGGAGATTTTTTATTCTAATGTTCTTTTCCTGTAAAAACTTGATGAGTGGATTATACTCGGCTTTATCAATACTTGTGAAACTGTAATCCCCTCCACCTCTTATTGTGATAGTTAATTCAAAGAATCTAGTTTGATTACCACCCATTCTTGAGAATTCAATATTTAAAACGTCATCAAATCTAATTAATATTACAGGCTTTGTAATAAAAATGAAACTACGATTTAGAGGATAAAGTAAACCATCCTGGGCCTTGTATGAGCATCTAATACAGTGGTACTGAAATGCAGATCTGAAATCTCCCGGAACTATTATTGAGTGGCCTGTTAGTGACTTTAAAATACGAGTAACTATATCCCAGAATTTGCCTGTCATTATAGGAGATAGCCCACTAAATCTTTGAATTTCCTTTTCTGAAAGATTTAAAGGCATCTCAATATTATCATCTTGTTGTGTATCAAATTGCATCACAACAAATGGATATTTTGTATTTCCTTGTCTCATTGGAGTTTCTAATGCTACTACAAGGTTAACCAATGATGTTCCAGGTCTTGGAAGCAGAAATAGTCTGGAAATTGATTGGAATAAAATTGTGTAGTCAAAAGATTTACCATGCAGTTTTAAGCAGTTAACCAAAACCTCAATTTCATATCTACCCCTTGGAACCAATAAGTGAATATCATTCCAGCGGCAGACTTTGTCGATAGATCCACTGGATCCTATTCCTGTCAGCTCTAATAAATCAGACCTCAACTTCTCCGCAGATGTGAAAGAATTTCCATCCAGAGAGCTTTCTTGATTTGGTACGAATAAACGTATCTCCATTAATTCATCACAATCCTCTCCCGCATTTACTCCCTCATTAAACTCCAAAACTAACTCTGATTTAGATGGCATTGCTATTTGGTTGATATTAACGCTTGGAACATACATCATCACTTTACCTTCATTACGTATGCATATGGTATCATTATGAATACTTAAATCTCCCCAATTAATCCCTTTTGTATTCAGTTCCTTAGTTTCTAAACTAAGTCCATAATATTTTTCAAAATGACCTTTAATTACACTATAATCCTCAGTCTTAAAACCTGTAAAATGAATACAATCCTTTTTTTCTCTAATAAATACCCTCAACTGACAACTGTTATCCTCACAACTTATCCGTATCCATTCAACTCCCACAACTTCTTCTGGTTTATAATGATAAGTTGCATTTGTTCTTCTATTCTTCCATCCAAATAGTTCTTTGCTTGCTTTAAATATTCCCTGGTCCTGGAAACCCAGCCCTTTAATATTTCCATAAGATAGTACTCCAGCAGTTGTTGCCATCTTATAGAGGATTACAATAAGCTCTCCAGTTAATCGAAACAACTATCGATGTGTGTTGGTATTCACTCAAAGTCTCAAAGCGACTCTTTGACCAACCTAGAACTATTATTTCTATTGTTTTATTTTCCTATTATTATTTACTACAAAGTGGGGCAAAGGCGGTACCTTTTCTTTATACATAAAAAACATAATAGAAATAAATATTGTTTGAGATTAAATAATTAAAAGATGATCTCATACTAAAACTCCACTAAATTAGACTAAGTAAGTTCTATGAAATTTTTGAGTCCTCAAATCACCCTTCCTTCACATCATATTAATTTTAATATTCATTACCTTAGAATTGGCTTCGCATATAATATACTAAATGGGCGGGAACATCCCAATTTTATAGTTACTTGACAAGAAGAGAAATTGCCCTTATAACTTCTAAAGAAAGTGCAATGCTTTGATCAAATGTATATTTGGACGAGAAATTGCTGATGAATCTGAGAATTTTGCTAATTTCATTCCTTGTATAGTCAAATATTTTTTTAAAACGTATTTCTGCATTAATAAACGGCCTTGCGAGTAGATCTATAAGATTATGAGAAGGATTCAGTAAGTCCATTGGCCAAGGGAAAGGCTTGCTATAGCTTGAAACTAAGACCCCATTTACAATTAAATAGCCATCGGCTGTTAGTGGAGCATACCTTCCGACATAATCTTTTTGATTGCTTTTTATGTTTGAAATGAGCGAGACTCGTGTTACCCAGCTAATTCGCTCTTTTGAATAAATTATTACTGAGTCTCCAACTTTAATATCTTTTGCCTGGATGGAACTCAGATTTTTTTTCTTCTCAAGTTGAGGTGTAACCTCAGTTCCAATAACGTTTTCAATCTGATTAGGATAGTAACAATTTCCTTCATGTGGATTTTCTCCAAGATATTGTATGAATATTAGATGGCTCGGAGAAAGCACTAGAGGTTTCTCCATTCCCAAATACTCTACTTGAATCCATTCATCATCTAAATATAGATTTTTGTCTTTATGTAGCATTATTTCAACTTTACTGTACTTTAATTCCATTGTGCTGAGATCCCTGATTAAAACGTGCTCACCAATTTTCAAATCTTCCAACGCAATTTCCCCTCTTTCTCTAGTAACTACCAGACTATTTCCTGGGAAGCACAAATTATTCGACTGGCTCTGAGCCCCACAATTTGGATTAAATGGGTAATCATCTTCATCGAGTTCATTGGATAAGTACCCAATATTTATCAGTTGGCCTACACAGGAAGAAGGAAATGTCAATGAAATCGTATTTGAAATAACATTTCCCCATCCAGACTTGAATCCTGCCCCTCCTGCTGACGCTCCTGAAAATGTGTCAAATATTGATTTGGTTCTAACTCTGATAAAACTTGGGTTAGAATAAAACACGTCTGCATTTCTATCACTTTCTTTTTTAATCGAGATAAATTCAATAAATATAATCAGCCAGAAAGAGCAAATAATTTTTATATTATTAACTTTCATTTACTCAGACTAACCCTCTGTATTTAACTATATCATTAGATTTAGTTCAAGTATTTAAAAAGAATTTAATTAACAAAACTCTCCACATTCAACTAATGAACGATCTGGGTGTTTTTATTTCAATTTAATTAATGATATGACTTTCCCCCAATTTTTTGGTTTTTACGCTTTTTTCTTGCATTATCTCCACTTTTTTATTATGTCACTTTTGAAATTTGTGAGTACACACATTCAACTGGTAAGGCGCCATATAGTAGCGCCAACTCCGGTACTTGGAAGATCAAAGTGAATTGTTGAAAAGAATTAACTGGAAGAAAAATTACAAATAAAAAAACAATTGTATCTAAAGGTAGAAGTTATTTAAATCTTGCCTAAATGCATGGTAGAGTGAAGAGTGAGCAAAAGGAGCTTACGGAGGAGGAAAAGCAGTATATAGTAAGAGCAAAGCAACTTTTTGATGAATGTATAGAGCTAATTAATCAAGACCAAGAAAAGACAACCTTTTCAGAAAAAACTTTGGAATTGACAGAAAAGATTTTGAAAATCAACTCAGAGGTAGCAACCATGTGGAATTTTAGAAAAAGCTACATTCTCTCTGAGCAAAACAATATACAGCTCATTGATAATATACTGAACAAAGAGTTAGCATTGACGGAAAGCCTATTCAAAAACGACCCCAAATCGTACAACCTTTGGTCAAATAGAGCTTGGCTGCTTGAGTTTATTGTGAATTTTAAGGATGCCGACAAAATTTTTCTTGAGGTTGAAGAAGATTATTTGAAAAATATTTCAAACTTTGGAAGCTTGAATTACATACAATCATTTAAAGATTCTTTAGCTAAGCATATTAATATTAAATTAAAGCTTCTAGTGAATGAGTTGGAGCTCTGCAACAAGTTATTTGAGATAGATGACCGTAATTTTCACTGTTGGAGACACCGGTCATTCGTTCTCTGTTGTTTAAGATATGTTTCTGTTGCTATTTCATGGGATACTTTTTTACAAGAAATGCAACTACAAGAACTGGAATTCCTTAATAGAATGATAGAGACTAATTTTTCAAATTATTCTGCCTGGCATCATAGGATTTTACTTGCTTTTGGGCACCAATTTAACAGTTTGAAAGATTTTAGAAGAGAAGCAGAGTTTGTACATACAGCAATTTATACAGAGCCAAATGATCAGAGTATTTGGCAATACTACTTTTGGCTAATGGGGGACTTTCTTCCTAAGATACTTTTTAACAGTGAACAGTTTAAAGTGTCTCCATCATTTTATATCAAAGACTTGCAAATTGAATTACCTGAAAATAAAGACGATAAAATAGAAGTTCATATCAAATTCTCATTACCTTGTTTAATTAGTGATTCCGACTCAAACCTATCTATAGAATCTGAAAATGGGTCCAAAACTACTCTTGAAAAAGGAAGCTGGGAACCAGTTTACGAAGACTATGCAAGCATCTACGGCTTTTTTAACTCTAAGTTACCCTCTGATTTTGACAATAAACGTAAAAAACGAACAGCAATTTGGAAGTACTCTCTGTCTCTTAAAGAAAGTTCTCAAGATGAGATTAGATCTATTACTAATTTACTAAGTAATTCGCCATCCATTCTTCTACTAGTATCAGCTGCACACTCTGATACAACTTATACAAACACTCCATCTTGGAACTTGAACGACAAGGAATACAATAACGAAACGTTTTCCTCGCTCAAAATTAGTCCAAAATTAATTTTGGATGAATACAAGTCCTACAGCTTCAATATACGTGTTAATGACAGCACGGTTACTTGTAAATATTGTTTTCAATCAGAATTCTCCAAATCTCAGGTTAGAGAATGGCTTGACATCCTTCAGAGTGAATTTGACCTTTTAAAAAGCATACAACAACTAGAGCCTGAATGTAAATATCCTATAATAGCACTTAAATTTGTAAATGATATCTATCACCTATGCTCTCCACCAGAGCCTGTGGAGAATGAAAAAATGAGAATGGATCCGGAAATGATAAAACTGCTGCCATCAATAGATCCTCTAAGAAAATTATACTATAATGAAAAGTTCAATGTTGCATAATGTTCGCAAAATCCTCAAAAAAATTAAGGAAAAATACCTGCAAGATGAGCTATATTTGAATCAGGGAGAATTAATTATTTGACAAAGTTCTTATAAGACAATTTCCTCCTGATCATCCTCCATGTTATCCATCATACTAACATCTGAATTACTACTGAATTTGTCTATAAATAACTTTCTCTTCTCAACAATCTTATTCATCTTCTTCTCACTCTTTTTAAGAGCTTTCTGGCGAGAAATATCACTCATTGATGTTGTTTGCACTAGAGGAATTTCAGGTCCCTTCAATAATGTAGCATTTCTTTCAGTTTCTTTATCTACCAAAGTCTTTTGTGTCTGCTGCTGCTTCATTAATCTAGTCTTGTAAAACCTCTCCTTTCTTGACTCCTTAATTTTATCTACCAATTTCATTGCTTTAATAGTCTTAATGTATAGCTCTCTGTCATATCTTATCGGGCAATTCCTCTTCTTTTCAAATTCAAATGTAGTATCCATAATCATTTCCTTCCCGTGGGTCTTTCTATATGCCTTGGTCCACTTAGACTTTCTTGGGTTATGTTTCATCTTAAAATGTCTATGGCATTTACTCCTGCAAAACCTGAAAATTTTGGCATCATTTCTTACAAAAGTTACACCATGACCCGGATATATATTACTTGAACAGTACCAACACTTCTCAATACGCATATTTCCTGTATTTCCCTATTATTTAGTTCAAATTTGCTGCTGAGATAACCCACTTCTTTTCTTAAGCGTATTAACCTTTTAGTTCAAAGTCTGATTATAAGCTAACTTGTCTCTTAGAATATTAATATATATAAAACCCTTCGAATTTTCTGGAATACCTATAACCCTACTCGAGATACTAGAATTACACCTGAATTATTCCAAACGCCTTCCAGCCCTCTTTCTACTACTTTTATAGCTATCCCCTTAATTACTTATGTTTTTTTATTCCCTCCTTTTATTTATCTATTGTTATGTCAAAAAAAACATGGCGCTAAAAATGCTCCACATGTGGCGCCATTAGCACTAATAAGAAAATAAAGAAAATCTGAAAATTGAATAAAGTAATTTCGCAAAGGTTCTTAAGAGTTGGCTTCAATGCTTTCAAAGTAACACTAGAGTAGAAATTTTTGAACAATGTCTCACGGTTTAAGTTATGAGGACTGCAATTTCCCTATTGTATGCGACAGATGTTTGGGTGAGAGCAAGTTTCTCAGAATGACAAAGTCCAACCAAGAAAGATCTTGCAAGATTTGTAATAGGCCATGCACAATGTTTCGCTGGAAACTTCACAATTCCAAAAAGTACAATCAAACCACAATTTGTTATTCTTGTGGTAAAATCAAAAATGTTTGTCAATCATGCGTTAGCGACTTAAACTTTGGACTGCCATTATATGCCAGAGATGACTATATTAAGAACAAAAAGGATCAAGGGGATGAAAGGGCTCTTCAGATTATGAATATTCCAGATAGTGTAGATAATAGGGATCATTTCATGGAGAATAAATTGAACGGAAATGATGAGACTTTTATTAGGAAAATTGATGAAAACCAGAAAAAGAGAAAGGAAATCTTAAAGGAGATTTTGGAAAAAGGTGACAAAAACAAAGGAAAAGAAGTAATAAATCACCATAAAAACACCTCGGATTGTGGCTCTAGCTCTAAAACTACAATCAAAAGTATTTCAAAAAACTGAATACTTAATACTCTCATTAGGCATATTTGCAGCCGTAATGCCACTATATACAATGAATACATTTCATTATACAAATATATTTTCATAATGTCTTCTAATAGTTAAAAATTAGTTGTTAGCTTTTTTCACAATTCGATATCTAAATTATTCATTTACTTCATCACTCTGTATCATTTCAGAAACTACATGATCACTGGAATTTGATTGTTCAGGAGATTCTGTTACCTGCTCTAAAGTGTTTTTACCTGCAATATTAATACTCTTTAAACTTTGATACTTTTCTTGGGTACCCAATTCACCACCTTGTTCGCCCTGTCCTAGTGAAATCAATCCTCCACTTTTACTTCTTCGGATCTTGTTTTTAAATTCATCTTCACGGCCCTCTGAATCTCCTTCGTTCAAATCTTGGATAATCTCTGACTCAGCTTCTGCTCCGACTACTTGATCAGTATCATCGTTTTCTATATCTCTTATTTCCTTTTCGGCTTCTTGCTCCAATTTTTTTTTCTCTCTAATTATCTCTTCATTCCTTCTACTAATATTATCTGAAAACTTTTCAAATTCTTCCTTAGACGGTAGTTCAAGGCCTTCATTTAAACTTTGATCTTCATTATCCACGGGATTTGCCTCAATTAAATTCACAACCCTCTCACTACCAACTTTATTGTTTGCTTCCAACTTGTTCAGAATGTTCATCTTTCTAAAAGATGGTTGGTCGTACATGCCTTCTGCCAACTCCTCCTCCTCACTCTTTGTTATTTGCTTGTTTTGATTCTTACTCTTGTGTCTCTTAATTGCATTTCTCCTTTTTTTCTTCTTTTTCTGATCAACCTTTTGGACTCCTTCACTCTTGTTTGTTCGTTCCAAAGACCCTTCCTTCTCCTGAATTACCTCATTATTATCACTTGCTCCTTCACCAAACTCCTTTGCTATTAAATCAACTTTTCCCTCTCCAAATGAAACCGAGCTCAACTCTTTTGAAATATCTTCTCCTTGCCCCTCTGTTGAGTCCAAATCTGCATCTGCACCTGTCTCTGTATTTGAATCTCCAGAAAAGTCAGAAATTCTATTCTCAATTTCCTCTTTGTCATCTGGATGAACTAATCCAAGAACTTCCTCTGATAATTCCTTCAAGTTGATGTTCACCATATGAGCAATTGTTTTCGGTGAAACTACTCCGGAAATAGTCTTATCCCCAATCAACCAAGTTGGATAAGATGTGATCTCTTCTTCAATACAATTTGTCCAGGAATTCCTATTCTGATCAAAATTGCAGTCAAAGTACGAGTTGTTGTCCTTAAGTACTTGAACAGCAGCCTTTCCCCACTTCAGTTCTGTTGCAATTGCTGCAGGAGAAGTGCTTATTGTGTAATACTTTCCTCCTGATTCTACATACCTTTCAATAATCCTTCTGTTGATTATTTCCTCGCCTTTAGTTAGTTTTCTAATATTCATAACTTTGGAGGTTAAATCTTTTACATTTCCAGTAACTTGGTAGTTTCTTGAATACATCATAAATATAAACACAATAGAACCTGTCACAACTATTCCAAATAACCTAAAGCTTTCTGTATAAGTGCTCAGCACTCCAGGAACCCATGTCAAAATAAGAGCCAATCCAATTAAAGAGGACTTGAGTAGAAATGTTACTGATCTTGTTTTGTACTCAAATAAGCCAACAAACAAGAAGTAGCAAGTCATGATTGCAATGAAGTTAGTCATCATGAAAACTATTCTATTCCATATTCCAATACTATCAATCCAATTCAAAATAGAAGAAGTATAACTCTCAGAGTTTTCATATAGATTTGAGT
This sequence comes from Cryptosporidium sp. chipmunk genotype I, assembly GCF_004936735.1. Lineage (NCBI taxonomy): Eukaryota > Apicomplexa > Conoidasida > Eucoccidiorida > Cryptosporidiidae > Cryptosporidium > Cryptosporidium sp. chipmunk genotype I. Next base: position 63,508 of record NW_027125615.1, read on the forward strand.
AGGTATAGTTTGAATTATAGCTTCTGAATTCTTTAAACCTTTCCCCATCTTCAAACTCTATTTCATTTTGAGCTTTCATGTATGAGAATGAAGTCGCAATTAATAATGAAATCTCTGCCAATAAAGAGTAAACAGATAGTGGGATTCCACAGATCCACCAAGCCTTACTTTCCAGTAGCTGGTGGTCGTAGATTGACCAGTTTTTGTCAATATTATTTAGATAGTACAAATCCATTATGCTTAAAATTATGCAAATTGACCAACAAGCCAAGAGTACTGGTATTGTAAAAGCACTAAAGACGTTCATCTTAAAATTTAAAACTAGCCATACGAAATTTGAGTTATTATATTAATTCTCTATTATTTGATTTTGGGTGCACAATTCATAATGATTACCGAGCACACTAAATTTTCAATACACTATTCGGGGAAAAGCTATCGGATTAAATTCACACTTTGATAAATAAGCACATCTAATCCAAATATTAACGTTGCAGAGAGAATTTGCTCAATGGGGAACTAATAGACTTATTAAACTATAAATGGTTTAAAGAATTTTATAGTAAAGTTAACATTACTAAGTTGATTTTAGCAAAATAAATGAGATGGAGTCACTTCGGTGAATAATTAAATCATTATAATTTAGGCTCTAATTTACAGGAAAAAATCATTAAATTCTACTTCATAATTTGTAAGTATTTTTTTGAAGACTTAATTGGAGTTGAATATTTGAAAATGCACCTTTTTGGCGGCACATGTGGGCAGAAAGACATGTATTTCTTGATTTAAAAGAATGAATATAAGAAATAATTAAAGAGTAATCCAATTCTACGATAGAGACTAATTTACAGAATTGATATAGCTTGGCACACTTGAGTAGGAGATACTAAATAGGAAGTTGTTGAACTCGTGGTTTAACTGGTCAAACCTAATTTCAATACTTCTAATTTTATTGAAGGCATATTCTCTAGACTCATTCAATAGACTTTTATTATCTATTACAGCTTCTCTGGATTTGACTCCATAGAGTTCAACTGACTGCCTAAGCTTTTCCATTCTTTCAATAAATTGAGCATATCCAGAATTAGAAATAACAGGTTGCAAGACGGAAATCTGATCATTGTCTGTTACGACAAATTGGCTTGAAACATCTGATTTCTTGGCTTTTAAACTTTGACTATGCAGAATTAAAGCACTTTCCATATACTGAATCTCCTCTAATAGAGACTTATATGTAATTTCGTTTGCAGTTCCTTGCACGGTAAACGATGCAGGTGAGGTAGCCATGAACATATCCATAATACCAACAAGCTGGAGTTGTATCTCGTTCATTTCTTGCTTAAGCATTTGAATGTCCTTATTTGTAGATTCTAAAGTAGTTGGCTGTGGATAAAACTCTGAATCACTGTCCTCAATAAAGCTATCTTCTGCAGGTGTTTTATTTGTGCTTGGCTTAAATTCCCCATCATTATAATAATTCACTTTCCCATCCTGATCAATTAAAACTTTTCCTTCCAGTATTTTTTCTTTGTTTTTTGTGAGAAATTCCTTTAAGTAGTCTTTTCTTTCCTTCAATCTATTGAGAAGAAACTTATAATCTGTAATACTACTTGAGTGTTTAACAAGCAAAGGACCATCTAAATTGACATCTTCAGACTCATCCAGTCCTAGAATTTGGTTCTCAATCTTATCATCATTTCTAATCCTATTATTAGAACTTTCATTATCTCCAAGTAATAATGATCTTATAGACTTGCAACCTTCTGGAAGTTCCAAATCTCTCAAAATAATGTTATTAAGTGCATAACATAAATTTTTAGAATCCTTAATCTTCTCATTTAAATTATTTGTTAAATACATATGGGAAAGAGGCTTCATATGCCACCTATCAGCATAAATAAAGAACATCATCACTGCAATGTTATTCCAATCCTCATCAATGTCATAAACGCTTTTATCTTCAACAGGCGAAAACGAAAATATGTTCCATACTTCCTTTTCTTTCTCTGTTTTATAAAATTTCTCTCTATTTCTATAAGTTGAAGGATTTACTACGTCCAAATAAACCGTCAGATTCTTCATAACCTCATATATTGAGCTAGTTTTAGTATTTAAAGTTACTATTATTATTCCGGTACCTGAAGATTGAACCGCATTAAGATCTATCTTTGCTCTTGGAAGATACCTTTCAATATCTGAGCTAACGCTAACACAGCCATCAAGAGCAGGATTATCTGGATCAAGTACACAGTCAATAAATTCTCCAATACTATCCATCATCCAAACATTACAATTTACATCAGCTGGCAGCTTCCAACTATCATATTCATAATCATTCACTCCATCAGGGAAAATTTGTGATCTTTCAAATCTAACAATAATAACTTCTCCTGCGTATTTAGGTATTCCAAACCCTCCATGTGAACTATAATGCTTCAATCTCCCAACTTCATTTTCTGTTATAAGTTCTGACATTTTATTTTGAAAAGTTTTTTTCTAATAGTATTTAAAATTCTTTTCCTTTACTTAGGGATCTCAGTTCACTTGGTTTTATTTAGTATGATACTTTACGTTACGTATCTACGTGTTTTATCAATATTATTCACAATTCATAGTTACCTACAAAATTATTTATATAAAAGGAAACTAAGTTAAAATTTTAACTTAAAAAACAAATAGTTAATCTAAAATTATAGGTAAAAAGACGATAATAAGTCAATATTTATTCTGACTTCAACCTATCACTCTAAATAATATTCTTAAACTATACTTTAACTTCTAATTTATAAAGATAATGACTACCAAAATTAGTGCTTTGGATCTCAAAATTCTACAAAATATAGTTAAATATCTGGTAGTTCCGGATCACATCTTTTATTTAATTAGGAGTAATTTTTTAACTTATATTAAAATAATGACTACAATAGTGCATGCGAAGCACCGCCAAATCACACATTGTTGGCGCTACTTTGAAACAAATTTGTGTGGTTTTTGATAAAAATGGTAGAAAACCAAAATAAAAAAGCATTTTTCCCCTTTTTCGCAAGATAGGTAGGATACACTTTTGTAATGTTTTCAAATGATTTAGATTACTGGTAGTGTTTTTGTTTTTTGTAACTTAACTGAGTATTCTGAATAAAAATTTACTTTTCAAGTAGAAATGTATAAAAATGAAATATTAAGTAATTTCTCCTGTAAACTAAGAATCATGTATCGTTATTACGAGAATAGATGGAGGGAGCTTATATACAAGCAAAATGATGATCTAGTAATGATTCTAAAAGAACATAACTTGAGAATAAAACACGTAACGAACGACAAAAGAGAAGGGGTGGTTAAAAGAATAACGTTCTGTGAGCCTAGCATAAAAGAGAATATAATTGAAAGGAACTTGATTCTACAGAAAGAATGCTCTCTATCATCAAATAAAACCTTTTAAAGTTGAGAAAAGCAATACGTAATTCAAAATACTTTGGAAATTGGCAAAGTAATAAAACAAATATTCAGGAATTTGACAAGAATCACCCAAAACTATTTATTTACAAATCCAAAATCTTTTGCCTCTTATATTTTTGTTGGTCGCTCTCAAAGTTCTGAGTCAAATCTTCATGTCCTTCTCCTACCATTCCAATACAATCTCCACGCAAAACAAGAGACTCCATACTTACAACTTCCACTCTGTTAAGATCTTTATTATATATCTTCTCAGAACAATTTTGTAATACTATATTAGTTAGCTGATCAAACCCTACTAAATTGCCAACATATACTTTGTTGTCAACAGTCAATACGCTCACAGTCTTGTTAATAAACTGTTCGAGTGTGGAACTATTCATTTGTTAATTCTACAAATCTGTAAAAAATATGTGAATAATTAATAAGAATCTATATATATAATTTAACAAATGTATTGTGAAATACCAATTTTTTTCAGTCTTGAAGTAACTGGAACAATAAGCAATCAGTACAAAAAATAAAAAATCCTAAAGCATTGTCTAGCCACGTATTTAAGATGAACTCTTATTTAATTTTTGATCACCAAATAAATTTACCTTGGAAATAATTTTTAAATGATTTTTCTGCCTTATTCTACCGACATCAATGGACCCTCAGCTTGATATGGGTTATTGACTACAAGTGCATTTTGGCGGGCTATTTGGAATTAATTATTTATTAAGTCAGTTAATAATATTCAAATCATTTAGATTTGCTGTAAATTTGAAGGAAATTTTTCGATACTATCTGTTCTCCCCAGAAAGAAGATATTGTTTCTAGAAGGTATAAAATAAAAGTTCCTTATTTTCACATTGCTAGGAAGTGGTTCATATAGCCATTAACAATCAATTTTAAAATACGATATTTATGTGAGAAAATAAGTGATAAATTCAGAAGTGAGGGAGAAAGAGGTAGGACTCTGTTATTATTAAGTGCGAAATCATGTATGTGGGCTCTCAGAGAAAAAATGGAACTGTGGAATTAGAACTTGTGGGAGAAATTCCAAAAACTGAAAGGTTAGATACAGATGTAATATCTCCTATTTCATATGATGATTTATTTGAAATTATACCGAGTTCCAGAGGAAATAAGCACGGTAATGAGCTGAAGATTGACATATCTGAAGACTTAAAGTCTCAGATGGCTGAACTGCTAAAGTTTTGTGGTATTAATGAGTTTGATGAGGAAGAACCCCTACATTTAGAAGAAAACGTTAAGCAAACAAAACCTAACAAGGATTCTAGGAGTACTAGACCACTTAAAGCTCACTCTATAAGGCCACCATTTTTAGTTAGATTAATGAGGTATAATTTACTGGAAAATAATTTCCCCGGCTTTTTTGACTTCGGAATCAATTTAACTTTACCTGCTTCTTTTCAAGTCTCTGAATATCGCCTACTAAAAATGGTTCATCCCAGAGATAACCCATGGTACAAAGGTTGCAATAAGCTTATTCTCTTGGGAATCCCTTCATTTTTACGTTCACAAGACTTGAGAGAAATTATCTTATCTTTTGCTAATAAGCCGGGGTCTAACTTAAAGGTAAGAGAAACAGAATGTGAAAGTTTTAATCAAAATTTGAAGCCTTCATCCCGGAAAACTTTCTCAATTATGGAGCTAGGCATAAAGAGCTTCACAAATCTATTTACTACAGAAAACAAGGACCATTATTTAAATAATTTGTATCAGCCTTGCGGAGTTATGGTAAAGAGCCATATGAATATGGCAATATTAGAATTCCAGGAAGAAGAAGATGCACTTGAGTTTTGGGTTGCATTAAGTACAGGACTATTTCAATGTTACGGGAGTGTTTTAACAGCCATTCCTGACCCTTCTGGAAAAAGAATTCTTGCTGAGGGAATGCTAACTGTATTTTCACCAAAAAACATTCCACTCATGGATTCTGTTGATTCCTTTACAAAGAACATTCTTCAAAAGAATTATCAGAGTCTGGATGAAGTAGAACTTGTTTTATCTTTTCCACTTATTGGTTCATCGCGTTCTATTGATACTTTAAAGAATGAATTAATTCAAATCTTCAAAGACTTAACTGAATCTGACAGCTACGTAATTGAAGAAACTATATGCTGTCTAAGTATACGCTCTAAAACCCAGAAAGTTTTGGAACTAATTAACAACCGTCTTTTTCAACATTGTAGTTTTAAGCTAAATTCAGAAACTGATAACACGGATTTTATTGATGAGAATCTTCAAATTGTAAATACTGCAATGTTTATTTTTAAAGACAAAATTTGTGAGCCTGTAGTAATTCAAGGAAATTACGACTTTCATCCGATTAAACACCGTACAATTGAGCTTGCTAACTTTAATAAGAAACGTGAAAGGAATTCTAAAGTTAGTTTTTCCTCGGTAAACCAGAATGATCAAGATACAGAGCCTGTTGGGTTTCTTTTTAAGAAATTTGAGGAGCTAAGAGAAGCTCTTCAGCATGGGCTAGCCCCGATATCTACAAACTCCGAATATCAGAACATAAATTCTGGCCAAAATGGCTTTAATAGTGCTAAAGGATCTCTTAGAACCCCTTCGGAAATTGGTGCAATTGACGACTCGAATACTCCACATACAGCATCTAACACAGTTAATACTATCAACAAGAGGCTATCTGGAGTCAAACTCGATGAATCTTTTAAGAATAAGCAAGATAGTTTTGTTCAGGAGTATCCAGACTCACATCCTAAACGTTCAAATAATAGAAAAAGAACTCTGGAAAGTTTAGGTAGGGAAGATCCTGAATTTCCAATGGATTCAAATTCGAATTATGTTAATGGGTCAAATAGAGACAATACACAAAAACCTGAAAATAATAAAGCTGAGAAATCTACAAGCAAGAGGAAAGCCTCTGTTGAACTACCCAGGAAAAGCACAAAAAGTAGCTCATCTAAGAGAGACTTCTCATAATAATTAATATTTAAGCTCCAAACTTTATATATGTATATATA